>NC_133541.1:98764411-98921911 GCF_048773025.1 Camelus bactrianus
GCAGAGATCCAGTTTGACCCTACCGACTTTGACTGCTCCAAAGGCTCTGGTGCTTGTCCCTTTAACAGCAGCCCATCCTTGGAGACCTGTCCTCATGGGCCAAGGACAGGACCATGAGGACACCAAGCAGCTTCATACTTAGGAAACTCACACCGTACTAAAGCATAAAGCTCACAGGCAGCCAGCTCTGAAATGGAGCAGGACCCAGTGGGGGCCTTCCTAGGACAGACCCTTCCATGTCCTTGGCCTGTCCTTTGTAGAAAAACTTTAGCCACAGAATACATTAAGTCAGAAGTGAGAAAATGCAGAAGCAAAGGAAAACAATCAAACAAAACCAAATAATAATAGTTGAATCATTAAACAAAGTCAAGGAACTTTAGCTCTTCCACATGGGCTACAGATAATATTCTGAGCCACATCCTATGAGCTGTTTTGTAGATACTGAAACCCCGACCAGGTGGAAGAAGGTAACTACATGATGACCAGACTGTAGCCATGATGTAAGCTGCCACAATTCTGAGAACTGGCCTCAAGGAAATGGGAACAAAACAACCCTGGAACTGAAGATTAATTGTACTTAAAAAACGATCAAGACTATGCTAATCAGACCACCACATGACTAACTTCAAGCTGATTGCTGGAGCTGACTGTGCTGTTCTGCAAACAACTGCCTCCCTCTGCCAATACACCCCTGAAACTCCCCTTTAAAAGCTCTTGCCCACTGATTAACAGTGGGGAGTTGGCCTCTGGACAAAAGTTTGCCTTCTCCCCTGGTTGCCAGCCTCTAGAATAAATCAAACTTTCCTTTCTACCAACGCTTGCCTCTCAAGTACTGGCTTTTGAGTGGTGAATAGCTGAACTTGAGTCCAGTAACAATTCCTTGGAGGTTTTCTGCACCCACTAACTTGAATCTCTTTCCCAGAGCACCAACCACAGAGAATAAACACCCCTAATCTGGAAACCTCAGCTCAGCACCTTTGATAAGGAGCCAAGGATAGGGATAATGTTCAGTCCAGAACCATTCCCCTTCATTTCAATGGTTCCACACGGTAGCTCTGTATTCCAAGATACTCCTACCACTTACAGAGAGGAAGCAGATATTTTAGGTGCAGAAATAGAAAACCCACCACATCCTCTCTGCCACAAAAACTACCACTTACTCAGTACCTAGCACAAAGGGCTCAAAGTGGGCTCTCCCCCTAATCTGGCTTGAAGGAATAGAGCCCTCCACCTTCCTCATCTCCAGTGCCCACTGCACACTCTAACTCCTTCCTCAGGCCCCAAACAACAGCCTGACTCATCTAATTATCAAAGCTAATTATTCCCTTCTCAAGGGACTTTGGGAACTCACACATTCTTCAGGCCACACATATCATACCCTTCCTTCAATGCCCAGAAAGAGTTCTGTCAGGGTTCCTAGGCAGAGCTCAGACATATTCAGGAGGCCTCTTTGTTCTAAGGGCTGCTGAGGACAGGAGATCACAGGGACCCTAAACAGCCAGACCCATAAAAGGCATCTTTAGGCTTCAGCTGCCAAGTTCTACACATTCTTAAGTGATTCTAACAACTTTATCACTGACCTAGGACCTGCCCTAAGTAGCAATGCTGGCCAACATGTGGACCAAGTTCTTTCTACTACTGAAGCCTTCTCTAGAAATAGAGGAAAATGAAGCTCAGCTCCCACATGGAGCAGCTAAATACTCTGGCTAGGCCAGGTACTCTGGGGCCATGTTTGAAGGTCTGGTCCAATGCAGCCACGCTGGGCCCAGATGTAAGAACCTCCAGCCAGGCTGAAAAGCAGCTTGCCCATAGATGGGCCCTCTGGCCCAGAGCTCTTTGAGCTGGCTCTGCTCCTGCTCCACACACACAATTTATTGCCACTGTTCAGA
This sequence comes from Camelus bactrianus, assembly GCF_048773025.1. Taxonomy (NCBI): domain Eukaryota; kingdom Metazoa; phylum Chordata; class Mammalia; order Artiodactyla; family Camelidae; genus Camelus; species Camelus bactrianus. The sequence continues at coordinate 98,766,301 of NC_133541.1, forward strand.
GCCCCAGAGACAAGAAAGCGCCTGCCTCCACTTTGCCCCTGCCGCTACCAAGCACATGCTAGAACCAATCACCAGCTAAAACCTGGAGTGAGCCTCAGTAACTATGAACCCCAAACTGAGATCAAACAACTTTTTGTGAGCTACAAACTAAATGAAAGTATTTTAACTCAGAAACAGTTTAAACAGCACCTAACCTTCCCCTCTGCTTTAAACTTATTGAACTTGGATAAACCACATACACCAAAATAGTATCTGAATCAAGAGCTTAATCTTCCTTCCCAGAGGCAAAGAGGTGACTAGGTGGATAACTTCAGGGTAACTCTGGGTCCAGCAGATGCCAGGCAAATGGTTCCTGGGGTCTCAGGGAAGGAGAAGAGAGAAGGGTAGTAAGAGAAGGAGGGAAGACAGCAACCACAGGGCTAAGGCACTGGTGACTGCGGGTGATAAGGGTTTGTCCCCAGTAAGGAGAATAGGACTCTAACAGAGCCTGGACCATGGTATTCATGAATAACACTCTCAGTAGCCACCTGGCTAAAGGGATCTGAACAAAGTTCACTGAGTCCACCTCAAAACTCAAACCAATTAAAGGTTGTGTACCATAACAGTTCAAAGGGCTGATACTGGAAAATTCAGTAGCAACTTCTCTTACGTGTTTTAATTTCATTGTATCTTTAAATTAGAAAATAATATAAGCCCATGGTAAAAAAAAAAAAAAATCCCTACGTACAGGAGGTGCAGAATGGAAAAGTTCCTCTTTCTCATACCCTCATTCTTCATACCTTCAGAGGTGAAATCTGATTTTCATATTATATATTTATATGCACTATAAATTTATACATAAATCTTCACTCATTTACTTTTTATATGAATGAAACATTAATGTAAATGCCATTTTCAATGTAGAGGCCTTACTTTACAGAAAGGAAAGGCTCCTCAGGTCTCCTAATGCCAAACAGAGCAGCAAACAGAGTGGTCAATCATATTTTAAAAGACTCCAGGAAGATCTAACATTTCAGAGTGAAAGTTAAATCCAAAGAGTTCCTTAGGGAAACATGATCCTTGGTTCCAATGGGGCCTCTCCCTCTGGCCCAGGGGAGAGAAAAGGCACCTTTGTAAACCATTCCTCCCTGGCTCTCTTGCTCTGTAGTTAGCAGCTTTGCCTCCTCTGCCTCATCCTTCACCCTCAAGCCTGTCACCATCTCTGTCCTCTCCCCTCGGGCTCTGCTCCACAGCCTCCATGCTCCTCTGAACCAACACCACTGGCAGGGCTGAGCAACTGAGAAAACAGGAGATGACCTCACGACCTTCACATTCTAACGTCAGTTCCCAATTACTTGTACTGTTGAATAACTGAAAGAGGAGAATAATCCACTCAGCTGATTTGAAAAGCTGGCCAGGCACACAGATTATCTTAGAGTAAATTATTCACACTAGACAACTGGGAGTAGCCCAAACTTCTATTTGTAGTTCTTCACGTGGAAGAAAATTCAAGCTGGAAACTAAGAATTATGGAAGAGGAAAGGAGACCTTGCTCCCAGGCTCAGATTCCCTTTGTGTTGCTAGGTAAGTCAGTGCCCCTCGCTTAGTTGCCCTTAGGGTCAAAGAGTGTAATAATAATGGTGATGATGATGAGACTGATGCCAATATTATTAGTGACAGCTCTTAATGTATTTATCATTTGCCATGCTCTGTGCTAGGAGCTTTATTTATATTATATGTACATTATCCCATTTAATCATAGTGAGTCAGTGAAGCACTACTGTCTTCTCTACTTCTCAGCTGAGGAAGCTGAGGGTTAGACAAGTTAAGGAACTTGCTCAGAATAGAGTGTCAAGCTGTCTATCTAGAGCCCAGGCTCTTAACCGAGAAGCTCTTCTGCCACCCAACTCTCACCTCTCCCACTTTGTAAGGGAGAGCCTTCATTACAGAATATAAGAAACGATAATGAATGAAAGTAGCTCTTTTAAAGTATAATTCCATCTACCGTCATCTTGAAAAGACTGGATTTCAATGTATCCCAAATGGCTCCCTGTTCTGAAAGCAAGAAGCCTGTAGGAAGAGGGTGGTCAGCTGGTTAGTTCACTTCAAGAAATCCAGAATCTAAATGCACAAGTCATTGGCAGACTTGCAAGAGAGCACATTCTTCTATCACTCACTTCATCTATCACCATGATCAAAGACTGAAAAATAAAACCACTGTCCTTCCCGTGACATGCCACAACTACAGCCAAGAGGCAGCTCAGCACTGTGAGGACAGAGCACGGGGAGCAGTGTAGGCTCTACAAGTCACACTGAGCACTGCCCACCCTCACAGACAAGTATCTACAAAGTGACTGGGCCAGGCCCTGGACGCCCGAGATTCCCCCTCACAGTGCCTAGGAAAGGGTTCTTGGATACCAGGTATGGTAGCCAGTCTCCGAAAGGGCCACCAGCAATCCCTGCCTTCTGGTATTTATGCCTTTGTATAATTCCCTCCCACACTGAATCACGGCTGATCTGTGTGACTAAAAGAATACAGAGGGAGGTGATGGTGTTGACTTCTGAGGCTACATCATAAAGGGCACTGACACTTCTGGTTGCTCTCTTACGTTGTTCATTCTGAAGGGAGCCAGGGGGACATGTGAACAGAGAGGTTCACAGGGAGAGGAACTGAGGCCTCTCACCGACAGCCAGCACCAATCTGTCAGGCATGAGAGGTGGAAGCAGATCCGGCAACGCCAGTACCAGTCTTAACACTACACTTCAAAATTCCTGCCCCATAGAAACTGAGAAATAATAAATGAATAGTGTTGTTTTAACCCACTAGGTTTGGAAGCAATTTGTTAGAGAGCAATAAAAATCTAACAATCAACAAGAAGGAAAGGAAAGAGATGTTTCATCACGTTCTGTTTCCTGTGAGTGATACAATGGAAGAACTGGGTCTGGTATCAGGGCCATATAGGCCACCTAAAGCCTTAAGCCCTAACTAAGGTCCAGAACACTGTACAAGACAGGATACCTTTAAGGCCCAGACATCCCAGCTCTCCAGTCAAAAAAACAACAACAAAAAAAAAAACCTTGCAGAAACTACAATGCCCACACTTTCGTCTCCAGTCAGGGTAACAGTAATAATAATAATAAAATTAATATTACTGAGCATTTACTGGCTGCCCAGGACGTGCTAGGCGTTCTTTTTACATTATCTCCCTCAGAGGATGCACATAATAGGCACTCAACAAATATTTGTTGCATGAGTGAATAAACTATCATTATGCAGTTCTTCCCTACAAATGCCCTACATCCGCTGAAATAATTTCACCTTTCTATATTACTTATTACTTTAAAGTTTGGAAAGCTTACACTGAGCATCATACTACTTTGAGTCAGAGGAAACAATACATAAGAAATTTTAAAAAATTTATTTGCAGGGCAAGTAAAGCTCTAAAGACTATGCACCATCCACTGCCTTCCCAAGAGAAGCGCAAATCTGTCCTGAGCAGACTCTTTGAGATAATGTTTGGGTGAACAAAAAGAAGATAATAATAGCAGTTAAAACTCTCTGATCACTACTTGCCAGGCATTCTTCTAAATGCTTTACAAGTGTCAACACATTTAATACTCTGTAATAACCAACCCTAGGCAAGTTGGCTATCCTCACATCTAATGAGTAGTGGAGTCCAGATTCAAATCGAGGCCATGCTGCTTTTGTCTTATGTTCTAACTCACCCAATCACAGGCCTCTCAAGAGCTACCCGGAGCTGAAAAGAAGTTCATTCCAACTCTGACACTGGGTTGTGGGACTTCAACACAGCACTCTGTGTTGCTTACCCTCCAGACTGTCCTCAACCTCAGAGGAACAAACTAGGTATGCTGGTAGCTGGTGGCGGCCAAAGGATTGCCCTTTTCATCTTACAGCCAAGGTACCAGGTCCAGAGCCAGCTCCAGCACTGGAAAACCAAGGAGATACCATGGTCCTGAGTTTGGGAAGCCAACCACATCATAAAAGTAGCCACATCCATGGAGAGATAATCAATTTTAAAGCATTTTCACTCTCCCTCAAAACCCATACCTAGCAGTCACTCCCCATATCTCCCCAACTCCTTCTCTCCCAGGATTAGACAACCACTAACCTACTTTCTGGCTCTATAATTTGCCTAGTCTGAACATATCATATAAACAAATTCCTACAATATGTGGTCCCCTGCGGTTGGCTTCGTTCACTTAGCATGTAAAGTTTCATCCATGTGTAGCATGTATCAGTACTTCATTTCTTTTTATTGTCAAATAATATTCCATTATATGGATAAACCACATTTATTTATCCATTTATCAGGTGATAGACTTTTGGGTTGTTTCTGCTTTTTGGCTATTATGAATAATGCTGCTGTGAGCATTTATGTATCAGTTTTTGTGTGGACATATGTTTTCATTTGTCTTAGTAATACACCCAGTGGAACTGCTAGGTCATATGGTAACTCTGTGCTTACCCATCTGAAGAACTGAGAGTTTTCCAAAGTGGCTGGATCATTTTACATCCCCATTACCAGCATATAAGAGTTCCAATTTCTCCACATTCTCACCAACACTTGTTATTCTGACAATAGTCATCCTAATGAGTGTAAAGTGCTATCTCATTGGGGTTTTATTTGCATTTCCCTGGTGGCTAATGATGTTGAACACCTTTTCAAGTACTTACTGGCAATTGTGTATCTTCTTTGGACAGCTGTCTATTCAGATCATTTGCCTATTTTTAAACTGGGTTATTTGTCTTTTTTATTATTGAATTATTAGAGTTCTTTGCATATTCTAGCTATAAATCCCTTATCAGATAGTTGATTTGTCAAATTTTTCTCCCATTCTATGGGTTGTCTTCATTTTCTTGATGGTATCCTTTGAGGTACAAAAGTTTTTAATTGTTTTAATTGTACAAAAGTTTTAATTGACTCTTGAACAACTCGGGGGTTGGGGCGCTGACCTCTGTGGAGTTGAAAATCCACTTATAACTTTATAGTTGGCCCTATTTATCCACAGTTTATATCCACAGACTCAACCAGTCATGGATTCAACTAACCACACATTGAACCAACCTTGGATCATGCAGTATTGTAGTAAATATTTAAGAAAAAAAATTCATGTAATTCATGTATAAGTGGACCTAAGCAGTTCCAACCCGTGTTGTTCAAGGGTCAACTGTATTAACTGACTTTCAAAAATTAATTTCTGACTAAAAGGTAAACTATTTAAGTAGCAAAACCTATCTGTCTTGTTCACCACTATATTCCCAGTACAGCAGAAAGTGTGGAACATGGTAAGTACTCAATACATATATTTTTAATAAATGAATGAATTTTTAAGACCAGAAAAGGTTAAATGTGAGATGGGCTATAAGAGATGGCTTCTCTGCTAGGAGATGGGTAAATAAGATGACATCTGAAATCATTTCTGGTCTAGAGAATATATTAAGAGGGAGAGAATGCAGACTTCCACTGGAGCAGAGGGAAAGAACACTGAGGGATGCTAGACGCAACACACCCGAGAAATATACATCATCAACAATAAATGCCTTATTTAAATGCTTAGTCATTCTTTCTTTTCAGCCACTCTGGAGAGCCAAAAGACAGAACAGTGGCTCAGGAAGGGGGCCATCCTAGGCATAGGGGCCCAGCCACAGCGGGAGGTTCTCTCCAGAGTCCTCAGCTCAGCACAACATCCCTGAGGCAGACTCCAGGCTCCTCTGTTGTTCAGAATTGCTAGAGCTTGTATGTCACTGTAGCTGACAAGCAGAGGTTTCACTGAGGGGAAAAAAGGGGTGAAAACTGGCTCCCTACTCCTCTTGCCTAGCCTTTGCCAAGAAAAACAACAACAAAAAATCTGAAGAGCAGAACGTCCACGCCAGGGTACCTCATCAAAGCACTTCAAGGATCCTGGACTTGACTGCCAAGGGGAGGCATTTCACCAGCCAGGCAAAGAGGGTAGAGGTATGGTAAGGGAGCTCAAGCTTGGCTGCGTTTTGGAGAAACTTCGGACAAGCAGGGCTGGGGAAGAGGTAATTTCGAAGACAATAAGGAATGTGGAACAGAGGTGTGGTAATTTGTCAGTTGCAGCATCAAAGAAAGGGGTTCGAAGACAAGGGACCTTCCTTTCCATTGTGTCACCTTTCATGGTAAGAAAGAAAGGAGGAGCAGAATGAGTTTGAAAAGTGCACACAAACACACACACATACACACATACATATGTGGAGTTGCCTCTAGGAGAGTAAATAAATATTCATGAACAGTTCAGTGTGTGAAAAGCAAGGACAGACGATGACAAATGGTGCCAATTAGAAAGAAAGGGTGGTATCTATTTTTAAAGTGGCTGAATAAACAATAAAGGATAGCTTGTTAAAAATACTGTGCTTGACCCTCTTCCCAATGGCAGGGTCCCCCTCCTGTGCTTGGTGACAACAGGCAAACTCTCATCCCAGTGTGGTGGGTCCCATGTTGCCACGGCAGCCTCATATTTACATTACAGGTTCACCCTGGCTACTTCTCTCCAGCAATAAGGAGATGATTTCTTCTGAGAATGATCTGGGCCCAAGACCACAAGCTGACATGGGCACTCACACTCTCAGTTATTCCAAAAAGAGCCCTTGATGAGGAAGGGGCAAGTTAATGAAGGACCCCAATGGAAAATTCAACTACAGAGGCAATAGAATCTAATGTATCAAAAAAGGAGGTAAGAAATCGCAAACTACCTTCCCTAGGGCACAAAGTCCCTTCATGACAGGAATGTTTGATTAGGGGGTTGGTGAGCCACCAAAAACAGGTTTCTTATCTAGTGCTCATTCCTGATACATATCTTTATTTGCCTCCTAGAATTGGATCTGACCTATGACAAATGGAAAAAAAGGCAAAGAATAAAGCTGATTATCACTCACAGGCAGAAAAAATAAGAGCAACCCAGATATCTAGCTAACTCTCTCAATCTCTCTCCTCCCCTTCATACTCTCTCCCAACTCCCCTCCTCCTTTCTCGCTCTCTCCTTCTCTCTCTGTGTCTATCTCTCTCTCTTTCAGTGTCTGTGTTTCTCCTTCACCATTTATCATCAGCATGGCACAGTGGTTAAAAACTTGGATTTGAGTTACATTGCCAGGGTGTACATCTTAGCTCTAACAAGGTCTAGCTATGTGACCCTAAGGAAGCACTTGACCTCTCTAGGTCTTACTTTCCTCAAATGTAAAATGGAAATGATAATTGTATTTATTCATAATAGTACTTACTTGGATAAATTCAATGAGAAAATTTATGTAAGCCTCTTAGCTCAGTGTCTGGAATATTGTAGGTACTGTGGTTATTTCTAAACATTCTTCTTGCCTTGATCTAGACTCTAAATATTTTGAGGGCAATAAATATGCGAAATCTATCTTTCTGGCTCCTTGGAATATAACGAGAGCTGAAATTCAGTAAACATTTGTCAGATGAGTTGGCCTCTCTCAGCCTGTTTGCCATGGACAATAAGCACAGCCACCAAATTCTTTTGCCCAATTCACAGTTCCACTGTGCTCATTACCTCATGGATAATCCTCCCAATCATCAGTGAGGTGCACAAGGCAGGCAGCATCTGCCCCTCCTTTCATTAGGAAAAGGTGAGAATAAATTGGAAAACAAACAGGCGCGGGCAGTACTTGCAGTTCCTCTGAGTGATGCCCTATCGATTTTCAAGTGTCACTATTTATAATAACAACAACTGGCAGAGATACAGCATTTTTCTTCCAAGACAATCAGAGCATTTTAAAGGGATAAGCTCATCCTTCTCCATGGCCCCAGCAGGTAGAGGAAAATATTCCCCACTTCCAATGAAGAGCACAAAAAGGCCATGGGCTTTGGCTAAGGTCCCTGTGCAAGTCTATGGGACCCTGGTGCTCCTGGCTTCTGGGTCCCTCTGCATCCCTGGATAGCATCTCTGCTTCCTGCAGGGCTTCCCCACCCATGGTTTTTTTGGTATGCTGAGCAGAGCCACTTCTTAACAATACACCCAGAACACTCCCTCACACCATACACAAAAATAAACTCAAAATGGCTTAAAGACTTAAACATAAGACACACTATAAACCTCTTAGAAGAAAACATAAGCAAAACATTTTCTGACATAAATCTTAGCAAAACCTTCTTGGGGCAGTCTACCCAGGCAATAGAAATAAGAGCAAAAATAAACATGGGACCTAATTAAACTTAACAAGCTTTTGTACAGCAAAGAAAACCATAAGCAAAACAAAACGACAGCCTATGGAATGGGAGAAAATATCTGCAAAAGATGAGACTGACAAGGGCTTACTTTCCAGAATATATAAACAGCTCATCCAATTTAATAAGAAAAAAGTAAACAACTCAATCCAAAAATGGGCAGAAGACCTAAACAAGCAATTCTCCAATGAAGACATACAAATGGCCAATAGGAACATGAAAAAATGCTCAATATCGCTAATTCTCAGAGAAAAGCAAATTAAAACTAGAATGAGGTATCACCTCACACCAGTCAGGATGGCTGTCATTAAAAAGTCCACACATGATAAATGCTGGAGAGCGTGTAGAGAAAAGGGAATGCTCCTACACCATTGGTGGGAATGTAGTTTGGTGCAGCCATTATGGAAGACAGTATGGAGATTCCTCAAAAGATTAAAAATAGACTCATCATATAATCCAGCAATCCCACTCCTGGGCATATATCCAGAGGGAACTCTAATGCGAAAATCTTTTGTACCCCAATGTTGATAACAGCACTATTTACAATAGCCAAGACATGGAAACAACCTAAATGTCTATCAACAGATGACTGCATAAAGAAGTTGTGGTGTATTTATACAATGGAATACTACTCAGCCATAAAAAATAATAAAATAATGCCATCTGCAGCAACGTGGATGGACCTGGAGATTGTCATTCTAAGTGAAGCCAGAAAGAGAAAGAAAAATACCATATGATATCACTTATATGTAGAATCTAAAAAAAAAAAAAAAAGACAAGCGAACTTATCTGCAAAACAAACTCTCAAAGAGAACTTGTGGTTACCAGGGAGGATGAAGGTGGGAGGGAATAAATTGGGAGTTTGAGATCTGCAGATACTAACTAATATATACAGAATAAATAAACAACAAGTTCATGCTGTATAGCACAGGGAACTATATTCAATATCCTGTAGTAACTTATGGTGAAAAAAATATGAAAACAAATATACATATGTTTATGTATGACTGAAGCATTGTGCTGTACACCACAAATTGACACAACACTGTAAACTGACTATACTTCAATTTAAAAAAAACCAAACCAAACCAACACACCTATGGTAGGAGGTGGCATCTGGTACTATTCCAAAAAGCATCCCTCTTGGTGGGAAGCCCTTAGGCATGACTGCTACCTGGCTTAGTCCTCCTCTTCCAGCCTGTCATCAAGAATCACATTTCTACAGCAATCCAGAGACTAGGGTGTCACACAGAGAGGGGACCAGGGCAAGGACAGGTCCCTTATACATACCAGAGATATGTGTCTAAATAGATGTCTGTCCTACACCACCTATCCCACACAATGGTGTCCTGTGTTCCAGCCCTGCCCAATAGAGCTTGTCTACCTACCCAGTCACAATAGAGAACACTACCTTCAAGAGAAGAAAAGTGACAGCAAGGCCTAGCAGAAACTGAATGTGAATAAAAATGATGCCTAAGCAGAAAGAGACAATCTCTGTGAGACACAAGCCTAGTAGAGACAGATCTTAAACACTCCTGGATGAGAGTTTACTCTGCTGGGAATAGCTCGCTCAGCCATCTCTCTGACACAAACCCAGCAGTGACACAATAGCTACAAGTAGCGTGTGTCATCCTGGAGGCTAAAGAAGAGCTTCCTATCACATTAGGCTTCACTGAAGGATTAGCAAAGGTGGCTAGAATTTCCCTCTGCCCCAGAGGACAGATTCCAACCAAAATCTATAGAACTGAAGGCTAAGGAAGGCACCACTAAGTTCCTCTTCCACCTTTTATAACCAGCAGGGTTAAGTGTCTAGCCTGTCCTGCTGTCAGGCTGTTGAACAGAGAAGCTGCATTTCTAGGACTCCAGAAGTTGCTCTAGGCAGATGAGGGGTAACATCCAGGCTCAAGTACAAAAAGAAAAATGCATACTAAGATCCTGGATGCCAAGGATGACTTAGTCTCAGGCAAGACTGGCATTGTACCACCAATTCCTCCCTTTCCCCTACATGTTTAAAGCCTTTCAAGGTCCAGGAAATCAGGCATGGCCCCTAAGCAGGACTGCCATCCCCTCCCCATCCATCCTCACATACTCACAAAAAAGCAAGGAGGAAAATCTGCTGAGCACTGCTTGCTCTTGGGGTCCAGGCTGGAGTGAGGCAAAGGGTCCAGCTAAGGCTGAGCTGGCAAGGGAGGAGATGCTGCTGACAAAAACAAAGGCTGTATCAGACACAGGGGGATTAGATACTTCTCAGCTCAGGGCATTAGACACTATTCTTCACAAAAGAGACTCCAACAAAATAGGCAAATTAAACTCCTTTGTGCCTGACACAATGGTAGCAGTGGAAACTACAGCCAGAGCAACTAGCAGGGCCAAGGTGACGGGAGGACATGGCAGTGGGAAAACGGGGAGAAAGGAAGCAAGGCTCAGTTCTTAGCTCTACAGTGGCCTGAGCGTGTGGTTTCACCTTCTCTGATGTGGGACCAAGAAACCTCACCTCCTTCCCTTGGGGATAGTGCTAAGTCTGTTCAATTTGGAGAATGCCAGGGTTGAGAAACGTCATCAAGGAATATTTTTTTCACCTCCTTCTGAGGTGCTTTGCTGTAGTCATTTCCATCTAGGGATGAGTGAGATTCCTTGTAATTAATTCCCTCTGACCTGCCTAGTTAGCATTTCAACAGGAAAACACCTCCCACGGCAAAATGAACTAGACTTCAAGCCGCTTTCCTTCTGGCTGTCTCCTATGTAAATGAGTTGCCTGCAGCCTGACTCAGAAGAGCTCAAAATGGAAAAATGAACAGGAAAAAAAAAAAAAAAAAAAAAGCACAGTTCGAAGGTAAGGGTGAGGCTTGCCAACCAGACAGGGCTTCTATGGGCCTAAACCCAGCATGTTGCCAGGGACTTAGCACCAGCACCAGCACTTGGAAGACAACTCAGAAAGGAAAGGGATAGAGGCACACTTCTCTGGCCAGGAAGAACCTCAGATACCTGATATTCCTCTTGTTTTTATAGGTAAAATGATTACGCAAATGTCAGTTAGCTGGTTGTAGACCTGAGATCATGACCCAGGTGTCCAGACTCCTGAGTACAGGATTAGATCAGAATCATCCTTGGGATCAGGATTCTCTGACCCACATCCTACCCCAAGGCCAAGTTTAGGATTAGTAGTGGCAGAGGGTTAAGAGGGAACTTGGGCTTCCTCCCTCAGGTCCTGGCCCAGGAAGTGTAGCCTGTGCATGAAAGCAAACCCAAGCTCTCTAGCTCCACAGATGATGTTATGCATCAACAGGCCCCACGGCAAGACACCAGGGCACCCATCACCTTAATGGACTTAGTGATTAACGTGGCTGTAGTCCCCCACAGTACCAGGCCTTCTCCTTTCCCACCCCTGGATGGCAGGGTCTCCAGGGGCAGAAGCTGCCCTAGGTGACTGTTTGATCCAAACATTAAGAAAGAACACATCTATCTATTCACTATAGAGAAGAGACAGTCATTTCAAACCTATACAACAAGCATCCCTGCTGGAAAGAAAAAAAGAACAAAATTAAATTTAAATTCTCTCTGGAAGACTTCTGTCCCCAAAGACAAAAAAAGCACTCTACAGTTTGTACCTAGTTCCCAACCCCAAGAAGCTCTCTGCTCCCCTTCTCTCTTCCCCTTCTGGACAGCTCCAGATGTGTCACGGAGTTTCAATGATTCACTCTAATGATAACGCACCCTCAGAACAATCATGGACTCTGACTGATTTAGGAGGCAACTTGTACAAATACCTGTAATCTAGTTCTAATCTTGTTTGTTTCCATTCCAATTAACCTGCATCAATGGTTTAAAAATGGGAACTGCCTGGTGAATACATCCAATCCATTTTAATAGAGAATAAATCTGGGTTATTGTGACCCTTTCTTCTCTCAGACTCAGGACAGCACCAGCTGTCTCAAGGCGCTGATTGGACCAAATCAGCTTTAACTGTATTCAACTCTTCAAGGATTCAATTAATCATAAAGCCAATTCCATTCTGAGCTCCATCTGTCTTGCCTCCTTCAGGGACTAATAATCACTCACTGTGTGTTTTTACAAACCAGTTGAACTGAAATTAAGACTGATTTTATCATGGAGCACTGAAGAAGAAAATGTATTTCTTGGAGGAAAATTTCAGAGCTATTCTAATGTTCAGTTTGGGGAAAGATATTGTCAAGTAAACAAAAGAATATTCTTTAAAACTTCAAAATTCTTGACATTGTGAAATAATTCTTGCCACCCAAATCCTAGGAAGAGGGCAGCTCCTCAGGAGAACTAGCAACTCTCAATGTTAGATCATGCGACAGACACATTCAGTCTGTCCTCGGGCATCAGCAAGGCATACGTATACCAAAAACGTGAGGAAAAAACTGAGTCAATTTGATATTTAATGCACTACTGTAAAAAATCTAACCAGTCATCTAACCTGGGGCTAGTACACTTTATTTAAAGTTCGAAATTATTTTTATTTTGAATTACTTATTTGTGGAGACAAGGAGATTGGGGAGGGAAGATGGGCACCATATTCTTTTCAGTGTTCAGGACTTCTAGATGTCTTAAGCTGGCCCTGACGATTCTAAGCCTGCACACCCCTCTGAAGGGCAAGAAACATGGCTTTTGTCTTCTGTAAATAATCTGGCTTCCCTAGAAGCATTAAAGTGGTCACTCTGGCAAACACTCAAGATGGAGTCATCCTATCCACCCCCAACTCATTCCCCAATCTTTCTGGGATTATCTCTTTACTAAGAACACGACCACAAAAGGGCCATAGCTCAACCAGTTAGCCACCTGGGTCTGAAAGCATTCCCAACTTGTCAGCAGGCTTCAGTGGGCAAAATGTAAATAGCTAAGCTTTTAATTTTCACTTTTCACAGTTGCAAAGAAAGTATTAGGGCATCTCCAGAGTCCAAAGTGCCTAGTGGCCATTGTGTATGTAGCATAACCCTCTACAACTGATTGTTACAAAATGGTCCCAACACAGTGCAGGGAGGCACTGCAGCCATGGAGACCCAGCATGTGGCTGCTTTACTGCCTTTTTACTGCTTTAACAGGTTTTAAACTAAAATTCTGAATTGCACAAACTCCGAATCAGAACTAATGACACAGTCATTCTAAACTTATCATCAAAGATGCTTTGTGAGTCATACTGGCTCTAAAAAGCCATCAGTAATCACTTCTTAGACACAACAGTCAAATACATCCTTCATTTAAACCGTAAGTTGTGCCTAGTAATAAGTCTAATTAAATGGAGCACTGTCATTTACATGGGTCAATGCACACACTTTCCCAAAAGTTTCGACCTGAGTCATTCTACATTTAAGACAGAAGCCATAACCTAAGAATCTCTTTATATACTGATAAAGAATTGTATCTAAAATAGACTGTTAAATGGAAAAAAGCAAGGTGTAGAATCATGTATATATAATAACCTACCTTTGTGTAAAAACACTACATGGGTGTATTTGCTTAAATAAGTATAAATATCTCTAGAAGAACCTGGCAAAACTGGTTGTCTTGAGGAAGCGAAGCTGGATGGCACAAAGATGGGGTGGGTTTAAGTGTTTTCACCACGCCCTTTGTTGTTTTTAACTTTTTTTTTTATTGAGTTATAGTCATTTTACAATGTTGTGTCAAATTTCAGTGTAGAGCACAATTTTTCAGTTATACATGAACATACATACATTGTCACATTCTCTTTCGCTGTGAGCCACCACGAGATCCAGTATATATTTCCCTGTGCTATACAGTACAATCTTGTTTATCTATTCTACATTTGGAAATCCCAGTCCCTTCCCACCCCCCATCCCCCTGGCAACCACAAGTTTGTATTCTGTGTCTATGAGTCTGTTTCTGTTTTGTATTTACTTACTTTTTTTTTTAGATTCTGCATATGAGCAATCTCATATGGTATTTTTCTTTCTCTTTCTGGCTTACTTCACTTAGAATGACATTCTCCAGTAATATCCATGTTGCTGCAAATGGTGTTATGTTGTTGGTTTTTATGGCTGAATAGTATTCCATTGTATAAATATACCACATCTTCTTTATCCAGTCATCTGGTGATGGACATTTAGGCTGTTCCCATGTCTTGGCTATTGTAAATAGTGCTGCTATGAACATTGGGGTGCAGGTGTCATTTTGAAGTAGGGTTCCTTCTGCATACATGCCCAGGAGCGGGATTCCTGGATCATACGGTAAGTCTATTCCTAGTCTTTTGAGGAATCTCCATACTGTTTTCCACAGTGGCTGCACCAAACTGCATTCCCACTAGCAGCATAGGAGGGTTCCCTTTTCTTCACAGCCTCTCCAGCATTTGTCATTTGTGGACTTTTGAATGATGGCCATTCTGACTGGTGTGAGGTGATACCTCACTGTAATTTTGATTTGCATTTCTCTGATAATTAGTGATACTGAGCATTTTTTCATGTACCTATTGATCATTTGTATGTCTTCCTTGGAGAATTGCTTGTTTAGGTCTTCTGCCCATTTTTGAATTGGGTTGTTTGTTTTCTTCTTCTTAAGTTGTATGAGCTGCTTATATATTCTGGAGATCAAGCCTTTGTTGGTTTCACTTGCAAAAATTTTCTTCCATTCCATAGGTTGTCATTTTGTTTTACTTATGGTTCCTTTGCTGTGCAGAAGCTTGTAAGTTTAATTAGGTCCCATTTGTTTATTCTTGCTTTTATTTCTATTGCTTGGGTAGACTGCCCTAGGAGATCATTTTTGATATGTATGTCAGATAATGTTTTGCCTATATTTTCTTCTATGAGATTTATTGTATCTTGTCTTATGTTTGAGTCTTTGATCCATTTCGAGTTTATTTTTGTGTATGGTGTAAGGAAGTGTTCTAGCTTCATTGATTTACATGCTGCTGTCCAGTTTTTCCAGCACCATTTGCTGAAGAGACTGTCTTTATTCCATTGTATATTCTTGCCTCCTTTGTTGAAGATTAGTTGACCAAAAGTTTGTGGGTTCATTTCTGGGCTCTCTATTCTGTTCCATTGGTCCATATGCCTGTTTTGGTACCAATACCATGCTGTCTTGATGACTGTAGCTCTGTAGTATTGTCTGAAGTCTGGGAGAGTTATTCCTCCAGCCTCTTTTTCTTCAGTAATGTTTTGGCAATTCTAGGTCTTTTGTGGTTCCATATAAATTTTATTGTGATTTGTTCTAGTTCTGTGAAATATATCCTGGGTAATTTGATAGGGATTGCATTAAATCTGTAGATTGCCTTGGGCAGTATGACCATTTTAACAATATTGATTCTTCCAATGCAGGAGCATGGGATATCTTTACATTTTTTTAAGTCTTCTTTAATTTCCTTAATCAGTGTTTTATAGTTTTCCGTGTATAAGTCTTTCACCTCCTTGGTTAGATTTACTCCTAGGTATTTTATTACTTTGGGTGCTATTTTAAAGGGGATTGTTTCTTTACTTTCTTTTTCTGTTGATTCATCATTAGTGTAAAGAAATGCAACTGATTTTTGAATGTTAATCTTGTAACCTGTTACCTTGCTGAATTCTTCGATTATTTCTAGTAGTTTCTGTGTGGTCACCATGCCCTTTGAATTGTGAACCATGTGAATATATTATCAAATCAGAGCTGAACACATAAAATTTAAATTTAAGTAAATCACATCATAGATGCTAATCTGGAAATTTACCAGAGTACTACAGAGAAGTCTGACACATTCCATGGAGAAAACAAGAGTCTTACACATCTCTTAGCCATGCAGTTTTAGTGAACCTTCAGGTGCAGACGTCCAAGAATGCAGGACCACAATTAGCCATAGCAAGCGAGATGTAGGGACCCAAGATGTCACTATGAATATCTGAAGTCAGGCTGTAGCAACAAAGGAGGGAGGAGAAAGAAAAGAGCAGGGAAAGGAGAAGGAGGGAGGGCTGGCAGACTGGACAACTTTGTATAAGATACCCATTGCCCTTTGAGGCACCATCTAGCTTGATAAGCCCTCAACAGTTTCTCATCTTTGCAAAAAGGGAAGCTCATCTACGGCACAGTTCATTGTGAGTTACAGGACTGAAGAAAGGAGCTTTATCTGAATCTTATAAGAACACATTGTTCCAGATCCTAGTAGTTCTCTGACTGAGCAGAAAATGCTACCTGAAGGCCATATCTTAGCCTGAAAAATCAGAGCCTCTAATTCATTATTTCATTTTGTTTGCCAGCTGGCTCCATGGTCTTGAACAAATCGCTTCAACAGAGGCACTGAGAGGGTTCTGAAGCTCCTGCATTCAGCCATTGTCCATAATTCTTTGGCAAGAACATCTGTGCAATAAGGATTTCATGTTAAATGGCACAGGTATGCACCAGGGCTTGCTGATTCCTGTCCTCTCTTCCTGGCTGAGAGATGCCCAGCAAGTTCACTCCTGGGCCCACTTTCTACTTGGCCTTTGTTTCTCTTTGAATTTTAATGTGCACTCCAGTGTGGGCATGCATTTACTCAAGAGTTCTCCACAAAGACAATGAGGACTGTGAAAGACACTTGCTCAGAGTGAAGGTACCAGAGAGACCATCATGAAGGAAAATCTCTCAGGATGCCCCTAGAACTCCCAACCAAACAGAAGCCCTACAGGGCAGGCTTTACCCTAAACTCCTTGCTGCGAGAATCTAAATGACCTAACCACAAAAGGTAACTTGGAGAGGACTCCTGAGAATTGGGCAGGTGGCTTGCATTTTATTTTTCATGTATTTTCCAGTTGGTTTTTAAAAATGAGGCTTCAGCTTTCCCTTTATCCTTCCCATATTCTGGGTGCTTTGCAAAGGGAAGGCTCCACGACAGCCTAAACCACCCTGCACTTGCCAGTCAAAGAGAACAGGAAGCCTCTCAGACATTCTGTGTTCTGGCATGTTGGCCAGATGCTCTAGATGAGGCTAGGGCATGAGGGCCCAGCTATAATCCTTTTCTGGCAAGCCTGGCTGAAGTGGCAGTGGGAGTAAAGCAACTGATTAAATGCAGTATAAAAGCTGAGAGAAAATGAGATAGAAATAAATTAGCTTTAAACTCAAGGCTGTGTACACAAATGAAGTGCAGTGGGGGTTGGAAGGCAGCCTAGGAAGTCAGTCTTAGAGATTTCCTTGAAACAAAGGGATTATGGATTGTCCAATATGAGGGAATCCTTCTGTTCCACAGCCACATGACAGCCTTTTACCCAGTGCTGTTCACTGAACACTTTACACACATTCTGAGATAATGGGATGTAGCCAACTTCCTGAAAAAGCCCTGAAACTCCCCTCACCCACCAGCAAGGTTTTTAACCAGGCAGCGCAAGCTGCAAAGCATAGTTGTCATCAACAGGGACAGGGTCACTATCTTCTGCCATCTTCCAATTACTGCCCCCCTCTTCCCTTTATGTATTCTCCTGTTTAAGTTTTGGACTACTATTACCTGCAGAAGAAAGGCTGGGAGAGGAAATTTCTAATTGATCAGAATTCAATAAATAAAACACTCTGCAGTACTTGAAGTAAGGCAAGGAAGAGAGAAATTAAGACAGGAGAAATTTCCCCATGTCTGATCTCATGACTTAAATGTCGTAGAGAAACAACTTAGCAGAGGCTTAATTGTTTTGAAAAATGAACCAGAGCAGCAGAGTTCGAAACATGCCTGCCTAGTCTGAGCAGGCCTATTTCTGGAAAGGTTGGTCAGACCTTCTTTTCAGGATTCATTTCCAATGGGCAGAAGCCTTTGGCTATGAAATCCCTAATGAGGCTCAATCCAGCCAGTGCCCTCTGGACACTTACTAATGCATACGCAGATCACTGAAGGAAAGGAAGGTACAGAAAAGGCTTATGAAATCACATCCTAACCACAACTCAGACTGTTGGCTATTGAAGCTAGCCTACATAAGGAGACCTTTCCATAAATCCCATCCGTTCCCTCTCCGTCTCATTCCCTACAACCTCAAAATATCAAAGTCAAAAGCTTTTGTGTGACTGATGACTAAAAAGACTAGGATCTCACTCAAGACCCGTAGATGCATGGCCCTCTCTATGGGAGTCCAGTATCTCCTCAAACTAAAAAAAGAACATGGGCTTTGACATCAAAGCTCTGGGTTTAAAGTGTAGCCCTCCCATAAATTATCTGACTGCCCTTGGGCAAGTATCCTTTCTGTAAAGCCAGAATACTATTACCCACCCCAAGAGTTGCTGCAAGGATTAAATAAGATAATATATGTAAAGTCCCTGCCCACAGTAGGCTCCTTTCCTAAAACCAAACTTTCTCATATCCACACTGTCTGGTCCAGGTTAGTCCAGTCCTCTCTGGCATACTGTGCTCTTCAAGTCCTTCCCATTCTACAGAAAATGAGTCACTGGTAATTTCTCAAATTATTTTTTCAAATCTCAAAAAATGGACAATTTTATGCTAAACTATTCCAGAGTAAAGAGAATTATTATTTTTTTAATTTTAATTTTTAGCTTAAAGCTAATTACGGTAGAAACTGCTAGTCATTCCTCACGATCTGTTCTCCCATTCCTCCACCATAGCCAAATTTTTGCTGGGCAAATAAAGTATAAGTATAAAAACTACATTTGACCAATGGGGTATATCAGAAATATCATTTGCCAGCTTTTAGGATTCTCCTTAAAAGACTTAAGTGTCACTGGTTTCCTTGTCTATGTCCCTTCTTCCACTCTGCCCCCCTAGAATGCAGATCTGGCCATCTAAGATGATGAAGAAAGGATTACTCCTTAGGGATGGCATCACAGTGTGACTAGAAGGAATTTAAGACTCTTGTGTCTACCTGGAACAGGGCTGCCACATCAACCTTAGGCTACTGACCTGAAGATGATGTTTAGGTCTATCTTACGTACAATATTAGAAAGAGAAATTAACATCTACCTTACATACTATATTTTCTGTTACTTGAAGCCAATTCATAATGTCTAGACCAAAATCAGGCACATTCTCCTTAAGTGAGAAATATGACTTACTTCTAACCAACACAGCAAAGGTGACAGGTTGTATGTGAATGTGTGTATGTTATCACACTACCTAACACTGTAAGGTCTGTTTCGCTGAGAATTCTCTCCTTGCTGGCTTTGCAAAAAGCAAGCTGCCATGTTGTGTGCTCTTTATGGAGATGGCCATGTGGAGGGATAAACTGGGAGTTCAGGATTTGCAGGTACTAACTACGATATATAAAACAGATAAACAGTAAGGTCCTACTGTTTAGCACAGGGAACTATTTTCAATACCTTGTGATAGCCTAAAATGAAAAAAACAATATAAAAAGGAATATATATATATGACTGAATTACTACGCTGTACACCAGAAGAAATTAATACAACATTACAAACCGACAATACTTAGAAAAAAAAAGAAAGAAACTGAGGGCCCTAAGCTGATAATCTGCAAAAAACTGAATTCTGCCAACAACCACATGAGTTTAGAAAGAGATCCTTCCCAGTCAAGCCCCAGATTCCAGCTACTAGTTATGCAGAGGACCCATAAAGTCATGCCTGGATTCCTGACCCACAGAAACTGATATAATAAATATGCATTGTTTAAGCAGCTAACTTTGTGGTAATTAGTTATGTAGTAATAGATAACTAATACAAATCAAGAAAATTCATTACAGATGTGTAAAGATGATTCACTATTGGGTAATATATAAATATAACTCATGAAACAAGTGGTCACAGTAGCAGGATATCATATAGTCATCTTGGTAGATTGCAAAAGGCATAAAATTCACCATAAATTCCTCTTAGATCACCTCGCTGAAAATGAAGTTTATGTATACATACTTAACACTAATGTAACATACTTACTTAATATAAACATATGTAATACAAACAACTACACAAATAAATAAACACATTCACATCAAACACCAGCATCATATATAATTACAAGATACCAAAAGGATTCCTGCCAAAAACAAACACAAATAAAAGTACCTATTATCACCACTATTACTAAAAAAGAAAATATTTACTATTCCTTGCAGGTATTTTGACTATATAAATTAAAGAATAAACTGAAAAGCTTTTAGAAACAATAAAATGATTTAGTAAGGTAGCCTGCAAGTTTGTTTAAATCGATAGTCAACTCTCATTTCCAGTAACAGTGAGTTAGATTATTCAACCCACTATTTGAAAATAATCAAAATAACTATGAGAAAAAAAACTCCCTAAAAAGATCAGAAAAGCAACAAAATGATTAGGAACTACAAAACCAAAAGCTAAGGAAGAGAGGGAATTCAGAAAATTACTGAAGTTACTCAGGCCTACAGCATTCATGGACTCAGTCAAACTTGGGTTTTGGTTTTGGCAGCCTTGTGGGGAAAGGAAAACATAGTCAAGGTCTAGAGCCACCCAAAGTGGAAACCTTCCCCACATTTATCTTGAGCATGTAGTCTTTTGATGTTTCTAGCTTAAAGGTGAGTCAGAATGCACTGTCAATAAGCAATAAAATGGAGGAAAAAGAGGAAAAAGAAAATAGGAAAAGAAAGACCTCGAAAAGTTGAAGCCACGATCCAACCTTCACATGATTTACAAGCTAGGTTTACATCCCTTGGGCAGATTGGGAAACCTCAAGTTGTGAACTTTACTTGAGATGGTCCCAGATTGTTAATTATCTCCAGAAACCTGGCAGAAGAAAACCCAAAACATCTCAGGCCCCCCAAAATTTTTAACAACCAATGAGTAATACATTATAAAATAACCATGCACATAAGGAAATAAGGCACCATTGACATAAACTTGCAGAAAAAGACTTGGAATTGTAAAAATATAAATCATAAAATATGTTTACAATGTTTAAATAAATAAAAGACATCTTTAAAAATATCAGCAGTGAATAGGAAACTTAAAGGTGTAAGTCAGACTTTGAAAAAGATGCAAATAACATTTCTAAAAATTAGAACTATAAATCTGTAATTGAGCACTTGATGAACAGATTCAGCAGTAGATTAAACACAGCAGAAGGGAAAATAAACTAGAATATAGGTCACACAAAATTATCTAGATTTCAGTAGAAATGTGGCATATGCATGGAAAATATAGAAAATAGGTACTGTACATAAAAGACTGATAATTAAATACAACTGAAAAACCTTAAAACAATCAGGTGAAAAATGACTGCCTACAGAAGGAAAAACTATTAGACTGGCAATAGATTTTTCATCAATAACTACAGGTACCAGAAGGATAACTAGATATACTACCATTCAAGAAAGAGGGCAAAATGATGCCAGTTTCAGGAAAATCTAAGGGAGTTTACCAGCCCAAGACATTTGGTGAAAGAATAACTAGAGGAAATTGAACTTCAGAAGGAAAAAGTAGGCAAAAAAAAAGGTAAATATGAACAAGCATGAACTGTAAAATATTAGCACTGATTATGACAATGACTAATTTATGAAGTTGGTTAAAAAACAAGGTGGAAACAAAAACATTAGCAAGTAATATGGAAAATGTAGAAATTGGAGTTAAAGCATTCTTAAAGTCATTACACTGAGAGGAGGTAAAAAACTTTACACTTCAGCAGCACAAACAAGCATGTTAAAAATTTAAACGTAATCACTGAAACAGCAAAAATAATCTAAATATGTCAGTAAGTCATAATAAAAGAAACTGTATTAAATTCACCTATTAAAAACAAAGATATTTAATTAGATGAATAAAATCTAGCTATATGCTATGTAAAGATTATGTGTAAAATATTATGGGAGAAATATTGAAAGAAAAGGGATGAAAAAGATATACCAAGAAAAAACTAACAGAAAGAAAGCTGCTAGATTTATTAATATAAGATGAAATAGATTTCAAGGCAAAAATTACTTATTAGGGGTCAAAAGATGGATCATAATTCACTGTTATAAGGCACAATTTACCAGGGGGGTCAGAAGAATCCTGAATCTATACACATTTAATAATGTGGCTCAAAATAAAGCAAAAATTGAGCAAATATAGGAAGAAAATAATATATAATCATAGATATTTCATTACTAATTTCTCAGAAAAGGCTGGCCACATATTAGTAAGAAAACAGGAGACATGAACATCTTACACACAAAATTGAATTCACATATCCAAGTATATAAAGCAAAAAAAACTATGTATGTCCATGTATCCAACAAATAAAACACTCATTCTTTAGAAGCACTTACAGGATATGCACAAAAACTAATGACTTGGCAAGCAAAAAAGGAAATCTCAGCAAATACTAAAGAATCATTATCACTCTTTGCTTACAAGGCAAACTACATATGTACCAACACACATACGTACATACACACAGAGAAGGAAATACGGTATAGCTGACCCTCAAACAACACAAGGGTTTAGGGGTGCTGACCCTCCGTGCAGTGGAAAATTCATGTATAAATTGTAGTTGGCCTTCAAAATATGTGATTCCTCCATATCTGAGGGTTCGGCATCTGTGGATTCAACCAATCACAAATCAAGTAGTACTGTAATATTTACTACTGAAAAACATCTGTGCGTTAAGTGGACCTGTGCAGTTCAAACCTGTGTTTTTCAAGGGTTAACTGCATTTGGGAAACTAAAACCGCATTACTAAATAATTCATGGATTCAAAATTAACCAACAAAACAAACAAAAATGATACAAATTACAGACTTTATATAACTAAAATAGGAAAACTACAGGCTTATATTAATTTTCAAATATAAAAATATTGACTATTAATAAGCCATGCATTCAACCAGAAAGAGTTACAAAAAGAACAAAAGAATGAACCCAAAGAGAGTATATAAACAAAGTAAGTTAACTGCAGAAGTAAATTAAATAAAAACAAAGGTTAAAAAAAAAAGAACTAACAAAACCAAAACACTATTACAAGATAAACCTATAGCAAGACTGGCCAAATAAATAAGGAGATAAGCACAGATAAATAAAATTAGAAATAAAAAGGGAGACATAACTATAGATGCAGTACAGATGAAAATTTAAAAACCTAAGATAATACTTTAAACAAATTTATGTCAAAGAATTAAATACAATATAGAGGGAAAATGACCAAAATTGACTCAAGAAGAGACAGAAAATCTAAAGATGCTTAATTATTAATGATATTATGAATGAATATAAAAAAAAAAATCAACCCACACAGAAAGGTACCAAGCCCAAATAGTTCTACAGGTGAGTTTCATCAGGCCTTTATGGAACTGGCAACCCCATCTTGTACAGAATGTTCTAGACATCAGAAAAGGAAAGAAAGCATTTTAAATTCTTTTATAATATCACTATATCCTTATAGAACCATGTAAGAATAATACGACAAAAACAAAACAAAACAATATGACAAAGAAAAATCACACAACCAATATCATTTATAATCACAGATTTAAAATTTTTAAGTTAAAAATTAACAAACTAAATCCAACAAAATACTAAAGATAATAATACATCACAGCCAAGTAGGACATTAGAAAACTTCCTAATGCAATTCATCACATTAGCAAAGTAACAGAAACAAAATCATATAATCACTGCTATAAATGTAAGAGATTATCAACAGAATCTAATACCAAAGTATGATTTAAAAAAAAACTTACCAAACTAAGAATAGAAGACAATGTTTTTAGTCCATTAAAAACCTACCATGTGGTAGACTATGTGCTTAGCATGCACGTAGTCCTAGATTCAATCCCTAGTATCTTCATTAAAAAAAAATAATAATAAATCTAATTACCACCCTCCCCAAAAAAACAAATTTAAAAAATGTTTTAAAACTACCATAAATATCATATCTAATGGTAAAATAATTAGAATCATTCCTACTTAAGAAAAGAATAGGACAGGAATGCCTATTAATATTTTAATAAACATTATATTAAAGATGCTAAAAAATATAAGAAAAAGACAAATGGGGATAAAGATGAGAAAGAAAACTTCTTTTTAAGTGATGATTGTCTACAAAGAACATTCAAGAAAAGACACAGGTTAACTATTAAAAGTAGTAAGATTTCAGCAAATTTGTTAGATACAAAAATCATATACCAGCAATGACAAATTAAAAAATGAAAACTTGAAAATAATCCTATTTACAGTAACAAATACTGTAACATACTTAAGGATAACAAAAGAGATTCAATACCTATGTGGAAAAATTTATGAAGCTTTAGCAGAAGATTTTAAAATATTTAAGTAGAAAAATTAGCCATGTTCATAGATGGGAACACAACTTTGTAAATATGTTGATTCTCACAAATTTTATCTTATAAATTTACTGTAATTCTAATGGAAATACCTGGAGTTTTTGTGGACCCTAACAGAATGTGCCTAAAATCCATATGGAAGAGTAAATGGACAAAAATATTCAAGGCAATTTTTAAAAAGAATAACAGAAAAGGATTCGTTTTCCCTGATACAGAAACATATACAGCCATAGAAATGGAAATAATATGAGATTGGTGTGAAGATAAAAAAAGAGACCGATGGATCAGAATACAAATCCATACAAACAAGGGAACTTGTTATGTGGTAGAGGAACCATTATAATTCACTGCGGTAAAGACAGACTACTCATTACATGGTGTCAGGACATCTAGCTGGCCACTTGGTAAGAACTAAAATCTATGTATCACAGCACAGAACAAACAAGTTTTAGAATAAAAATCTAAGTGTCAAAACTTAATTTTCTTAGAAGGTAACATAAGAGAACATCTTTACACCTTAAGGTAATAGAGTTTGTTAAAATATAAAGAAAATAAATTATAAACAAAAAATGGTAACTTTGACTTTATAAAAGTACTTTAAAACATCTATAACAATAGGCAACATAAACAATGTTAAACTACCAACCACATTCTAGAAGATATTTGCTATGCTCATAACTGACAAAATACTAGGATAGATTATATATAATTTACATGAAAATATATGTACTATATATAAGCATCTAGATTTTACCTATTTTAAAAACACTTACTAAGCATTAAAGAAAACATTCAATGAAAAAATGGGCAAAAGATCTGAAGAAGTAATTCAAAAAAGTGCAGCCATGATGGCACAAAAACATACAAAAAATGTACTCATCAAAAAAAAAAAGGAACAGAGGAAAGAAGGGAAGGAGGGAGAGAGGAAGGAAATCTCTGAGTAGTAGGTATAGTGTGATTCCAATTCTGGGGGAAAAATTTCTCAGCCTCTACAGTAGTCAGGGAAAAGTGAAATAAAAAAAGAATGAGATACTGTTGCAGGAAAAAAAGGCACCAGAGGATGGTCATGTCCCAGGTCTCAGGGAGTCCCTGGGATGCACTTCGCCAAGAGAGGGTCCTTGGCTTTGCACAGGAAAGAATTCAAGAGTGAGCCACAGTAAAGTGAAAACAGTTTTAGACAGATACACATCCTATAGACAGAATTCTCTCAGATGGGAGAGAGGCCCCAGGATGCAGGGTTAGTTTTTATGGGCTGGGTAATTTCATGTGCTAGCAAGTGGGAGAATTACTCCAAGTATTTTGGGGGAGGGGCAGTGATTTCCAGGAATTTGGCCACTGCCCATCTTTTGGCCTTTTATGGTCAGCCTCAGAACTGGCATGGCGCCCGTGGGTGTGTCATTCACCATGCTAATGTATTACAATGAGCATATAATAAGGCTCAAGGTCTCCTGGAAGTTAAATCTTCCACCATCTTGGGCCTAGTAGTTCGAACCAATTTTTGTCCTGTCCTCAACGGTTGTGTTATTCTTTTAATGGTTGTGCCCTGCCTGCTTCCCTCCTGTCTCAATACTATTTTACACCCATCAGACTGGCAAAAACTTAAATATATACACACACGTACATGCACACACACAGGCAGATACTATAAAAATATGTATAATACAACAAAATTCAGAAGAGTGGTTACCGCTAGGGAAGAAGAAAGGGAAATAGAAAGGATTATGAAAGGGTTTTCAACTGTACTTAGTATCTTATATGAGAAGTCTGAAGCAAATATAGCAAATTTTAGTTTATTAAATCTGGGTAGTGAGCATAAGATTTTCTAAACTCCTCATGTTTGAAATATTTCCTATTTTTGAAGTACTATGAAGAAAAAACGTTTATATGCTCTTGGTGTAGAAAAGGCTTTACTAAGTGTGTCATAAAAAACAGAAACCATGAAGTTATAGATGAACAACTTTGTCACATAAACATTTTTAAACTTCCATATTGTAAAGTACTGAAAAAGAAATGGCAAACTTGGAAAAAATACTTCCAACACAAAAGGTTAACTTCTAAAATATAAAGAGCTCTACTGCTTCAACAATGCCTGGGGCATAAATTGTTCAACAAACTAATCCTATCAATGTATGACTCCTTTGAAGGAATAGTTTCTGAGGTCCCTGTTTGACGTTTCTACGGACCCTGGAGGGCCCCTCCCAACTGTCTTACTCTTAGTTCCTTCTGCAAACTACCTGGCCTACAGTCTAGGCTGTATCTTTGCTAAATCCATCCATCTCCTCCCAGGTGCCTTTTAACACAACCTCCACTGTTCTTGGGAGTGTCCTCAGGTTTGAACTTCTGCACACTCTGTTGCAAATGAAGTCAGTTCCACTGGGAAGAGATTAGAATGACCTCTTTTATGGCCTCACTTTCCCCAGGCAAAATCTGAGCCAGGGATCTGGAGCTGAAAGTGGGGACAATGAGAAGCTTCCGAATGACACTCCCAATCCAGGAGTTGAGGGCTCAGTGGGTTGGGGGCATAGCTGAGATCCTGTCACCTTGCCTCTTCCAACAAGGAACTACAACCTCCTGAGCCAAGGAAAAGGCGACTGGGCCCCAGTACTCTCAGCACTCCACACCCAAGGTAGAGCTTTCCTTCCACAAGTGGGGGGTGGGCAAAAGGGGACCCCTCTGCCCCCAGTCTGGAATGTGCTCACCTACAACTTAGCTTCAGCCACAGGTAGCTCACAACAGGATGAGAAATGATGAACTTCTGCTCTTTCTTGGAAGGAAGCCCTCCAACTGGGAGCTGGGGATAAAGGGAATCCCAGATTCCTGGCTGCAGCAGTTTGCAATACAGTCTCTACCTCACTGAGCTTGCAGTGGGGAGGCAGGAAGCTGTCTTGGTTCAAACAACACAGACTCTCACCTTTCTTACCAAATTTCAGTGGATTTCTATGAGCAGGTTTCTTTATTTGCTGTTTGCCCATAGGTCTATTTTCAGAAGCTTTATTTTTTACTATTATTTTAAAAAATAATTTTCCCCAGTCTTACTGGGGAGTGGGTTAGCAAATTTCCTCACACTGTTATGCCAAAGTCACTCTCCTATATCACTTAAAAGTTTATGACAAGCAAGTCTATTCTCTACAAAATCATCAACACTTTAATAGAAAATAGAAAAAATAGACAAAAATAGAAAAAGAGAAAGAAACTGAGGTTGGTAGGAATTAAGAAAGTAGGAACAAAATATATAGAAAAGCCCATGCTGGCAGCCTCCCCACCGGACTGAAGTTCCACTATTCTCTTTCCTCAACGAGATAAATTACTTTCTTTCCAATAATCTCAGCCCATGAACAGGCACTTAATGAGAAACCTGGCAGGCCTGAAGTACCTTCAACTTTAGGGAGCATGGTGGATTCTTCCTTAAATCCAGGTGTCTAATGGGATACACATGGAACCAAGAAAGAAATGTCACAGGCAATGGATTCATGGTGTCAACTGCTGCCTAGAACTGATGAAAATGACGTCAGAGCCTAATTCTCAGGCCAAGCAACTAGGCTAAGAGTACCCAGAGCAAAGTTGTTTTCCCTCTTTTTATCAAATATGGCTCCTAGTACTTTGGAGATTCTGTTTTTTTTCTAGCTGTTTTTATGAGTCCAGTTTTCTACAGTTTCACTATGTTGCTAGAAATATATTTTTTCTTAATCATTCTGCTTGGGATTTAGTGGGATTCCTGAATCAGAATTCATGTATTTCATCAGTTTTAGAAAAGTACCAGCCAAGCCTCTTCAAATACAGCTTCTCCCACGTTCTCTTTATCCTTCTGGAACTCATGTTAGACCTTTTCATTCTATTCTCCATGTCTCAACCTCTATTTCATTTTTAATTTTTCAATTTCTGTCAATTCTATATTACAGTTTACTTAATTACTCTTCAGCATATCTCACTAGTTATTTACCTTATCCACTGAATTCCTAACTGCAATTATATTTTCCACTTCTGTACATTTAGAACTTTTTCAAATCTTCCTGGATATTATCATTTTTAATAGTCTATTATTCTTTGCTCATACTTTTGTTACTTTAAACATATTAAAAGAATTGTTTTATATTCTGTACTCTCAAAACTTTACTGTGTATAGCGTTACAGGTTTGATACATAGTTTCTGCTATCTTTTACTCATGATGCCTTATTTCTCGTGTGTGCTCTGTGATATTTTGATTGTAAGCTGATAACTACTACAATTTGTTTTTCTTTGTGGAGATGCTTTCAGGCCTGCATTTAAGATGTGTTCCTTCAAAGAGGATTTATATATGTTTCAGTAACCTGTAAATTCTGCCAATTTGAAACTACTTTAAAAAAAAAACTTTTTCTTATGGAAATTTTCATCTACACGCTAAAGCAGAGAGGATGGTATAATGATCACCAACTTTAAAAGTTATGAAGTCATGGCCAGTCTTGTTTCATCTATACCCTATACCATCTATACCCATCTATACCCACCCACTTACTCACCTCCTCCGGATAAGTATAAAGCAAAATTCAGACATCCTATCATTTTACCCATAAAATTTTCAGTACATTTCTCTAAAATGATTTTTTTAAGAAACATAACCGCATTACCATTTCACATTAAAAACTTTTAACAAAAATTCCTTAACATTATCAAATACAAAGTAATTGTTTAAATGGCCCCAGTTATCTCACAAAATTTTTTTTAACATTGCTGATTTGGTCAGGTGCTAAACACAGTGTAATTGGTTGATACTTAGCTATCTTTTAATTTATGGTTTCATTCCTTCCATTTTTGTCTCACAATTTATTTGTTGAAAAATCCAGTAGTTCTACAGTTTCCAACATTCTAAACTTTGCTGATTACATGTCCGTTATATCATTTAACATATCCCCTGTCTCCAGTATTTCCTTTGTGGGGGGGGGTGTGGAGTAGGTAATTAGGTTTACTTTTATTTATACGTATTTTTAAATTTTTAGAGTATTGTTTTTTTGGGGGGAGGGGATTAGTTTTATTTATTGATTTTTAAAGGTGGTACTGGGGATTGAATCCAGGACCTCATGCATGCTAAGCACATACTCTACCACTGAGCTATACCCTTTCCCCAACTAGTATTTCCTTTATATTACAAGATGGATCTTGATCAGATTCAGATTTTATTTTCTATCAAGACCACTTCATGGGCAGTGGTGTGTACTTTTATCAGGAGATATGTCAAAGTCAGGTTCCCTAAGAAACAGACTCTAAGATTTGTGGTCAAGTGGTTTACTGAAGACTACTCTTGGGGGCAATACCTGTGAGGGTGAGGGAAGCAGGATTAGCCAATGGGAGAAGCTGAACTGTGATGCAGTTACAACAGAGGTCTCAACTGAGCTCTGGATCTAGGATGGTCTTTCAGAGTTTCCTCCTTTGAGATAAGGGTAGAAGCCCTTTGAACCCCTGCACTGTGTCATTGGAAGCAGGCTGCCCCCAGGAAGGGGCCAGAACCTTGGGCAAGTCATCTCCCTTCTGAATTAATTCTTGTAGGAACTGACTCTTGAGCCTTGAGGAGCCAACACTCCCAGATTTGGGGAAATAAATGGTTTGGTCCTAAAGGTACATCATCACATCATTCACTACAAGGCACATAATGTTTGATTGTCTTTCTTTTCACAGCCATTGATGATCATTAACAAGATGCATTAATTCATTTAAGGTTAGAGAATGTTAATATTCTAATTGTATCACTTTCCCTTTTTTAGTTAAAATTTCAATATAAAGATAAACTTCCTCTCAACTATTTGAAATACACCAAAGTTTAGTTCAGTTTGGAAAGGCAACATAAACAAAAATGCTTTATTTTTTCTATTTATTTGCCACTTTTGATTAAGAACTGGTTCCCTAACCAATACTCTCCAAAGATGACCAATGAGGTTTAATCTGTTCTTTTAAGTATCACGATGAACTTAGGGATTTAAACATATTTGATTTACTTCAATTCATTGCAGTTATTATCCTTCTTGAAATTCCCAGTGTTGCACTTATGGCCAATGGGAACTTTTTTAGGTTGAACCCTGAGTCCTAGACCCTAGTAGGCTTTGAGAACTTACTTGCTTTAGATTATGACACGATATCTAGGATCATTTTGCACATGTTTTACTCCACACTTGGAATGAGCCATCACAGTTCCTTTTAGTGGAAAATGCTATTTTAGAGGGAGAAGTTATTTAGAAAATACAATCTAGGAGTCAGAGCTGATCACTGTTAACCGGTTTATTCTTTTTCCCTTCTGGATCTTTTCAGTGGACAGTGCTAAAACTACATTTTTTAAAGAAAAAAACCTATTATGAATTCATACTAATACTTTCGATTCAAAATTAGAACTAACAGGGATTTTACCCAATATCCAATTTTATATCAGTATCTCCCTTCTATTATGCTGGAAGTCTTGGTTCTCAGAAAAACCAGCCTGATTATTCATCTGCTTTATCCCACAATACACACTACAGGCTCAGAATAACAATACCAACAATTCCATCAACAAGATTTCTGAAAAATTTTACAGGTTTTTTGGTCTTTAAAATATATCCAAATAGGGATGTATCGTCAAATTATTCAACTGTAAAATCACATGAAATAGTTCTTCCCTGCGTGATTATGCCACCAATTCCATAGACAGATTCAATTGTTTCACTCTGTTCTCAATTTTTATGAGAAATATTTTTGTAATTATTTTAATTGAGCTTTTGAATTACATAAAATGTATGCATGATTGCAAAGCTCCTCTTCCTACAGCAACCTTTTATCCTTCATTTTTAAAAACTATTAGCACATAATACACATGCTTAATAGCAGTTATTCATACTTTTCTTTTTTTTTCCATTTAACAATATATCCTGGGATATATCACAAAAGAAATATTCTGACGTTAGAACACTTCCTCACACCATACCCAAAAATAAACTCAAAATGGCTTAAAGACTTAAATAACAAAACAAGAAATTATAAACCTCCTAGAAGAAAACATAAGCAAAACATTTTCTGGACATAAATCTCAGCTATGTTCTCCAAGGGCAGTCTACCCACACAATAGAAATAAAAGCAAAAAATTAACAAATGGACCTAATCAAACGTATAAGCTTTTGCATAGCAAAGGAGACCAGAAGCAAAACAAAGTGACAACCTACAGAATGGAGAAAATATTTGCAAATGATGCAGCTGACAAGGGCTTACTTTCCAGAATATATATGTACATCTCATAAAACTTAGTAAGAAAAAAACAAACAACCCAATCCAAAAATGGGCAGAAGACCTAAACAAGCAATTCTACAATGAAGACATACAAATGGCCAATAGGCACATGAAAAAATGCTCAATATCGCTAATTCTCAGAGAAAAGCAAATTAAAACTAGAATGAGGTATCATCTCACACCAGTCAGGATGGCTGTCATCAAAAAGTCCACAAATGATAAATCCTGGAGAGAGTGTGGAGAAAAGGGAACCCTTCTACACTGCTGGGAATGTAGTTTGGTGCAGCGAATATGGAAAACAGTACGGAAATTCCTAAAAAAACTGAAAATAGACTTACTATATAATCCAGCAATTCCACTCCTGGGCATACATCCAGAGGGAACTCTAATGTGAAAAGATACATGCATCCCAATGTTCATAGCAGCACTACTTACAATAGTCAAGACATGGAAGCAACCTAAATGTCCATCGACAGATAACTAGATAAAGAAGTTGTGGTATATTTATATAATGGAATACTACTCAGCCATAAAAAAGAATAAAATGCCATTTGAAGCAACATGGCTGGAACTGGAGATTGTCATTCTAAGTGAAATAA
This sequence comes from Camelus bactrianus, assembly GCF_048773025.1. Lineage (NCBI taxonomy): Eukaryota > Metazoa > Chordata > Mammalia > Artiodactyla > Camelidae > Camelus > Camelus bactrianus. The sequence goes on from NC_133541.1 coordinate 98,798,487, forward strand.
GCCAGAAAGAGAAAGAAAAATACCATATGATATCACTTATATATGGAATCTTAAAAAAAAAAAAAAAGACACAAATGAACATATTCACAAAACAGAAACAGACTCATAGACATAGAAAACAAACTTATAGTTACCAGGGAAGAAAGTGGGTGGGAAGGGATAAATTGGGAGTTCAAGATTTGCAGATATTAACTACTATATATAAAATAAACAATGTTTCTATTGTATAGTACAGGAAACTATATTCAATATCTTGCAGTAACCTATAATGAAAAAGAAATGAAAAGGAATATATGTATGTATATGGATGCCTGAAACATTATGCTGTATACCAGAAACTGATACAACATTGTAAACTGACTACAGTTCGATTAAAAAGAAATTGTATTATACAACAATATTCTTAAATTTTTCTACAACTATATAGTACTCCATGGAATAAATTATACAGTTATTCAATCAACTCCATGCTGATGGATATCTGGGATGATTCCCATTTTTTGCTACAACAAATAGTGCTATAATGAAAAACCTTGAGCATACATAGGTCTTTTCTTATCTTTATCACTGTACTTTAGAGGTAGAATTCTAGAAGTAGGAATAATATTTCAAAGGGTAAAAAAATATATTTATGTATGTGTATGTATACATATATGCAATTTTGCTAGATACTGCGAACTTTCCTTCTGTAAGGGTTGTAGCATTTTACAGTTCTATCACCAATGTATGAAAGCCTATTTCCCCACAGTTTCACAAACAGAACATGCTATTAACTTTTGGACTTCTGCTATTCTGACAGGTGAGAAACAGTGTCTCGGTATAGTTTTAATTGGTCTTTCTCTTCCTATGAGTGGGGTTTTTTAATATGGTTAAGCCATCTACATTTCTTTTATTCTGCAGTGTGTATCTATCCCATTTTTCCATAATGTTACTAGTGTGTTTAATTCTCTATTTTTACATGCTCTCTATATATATCAGGAATATTAATGTTATATCTGTCATATTAGTTACAAACATTTTTTCCAGTTTTTTATTATTATCAAGAACATTTTAAACTAAATTTGCAGTTTGGAGATTTTTAGGCCACAAAAGGAGTATGATTTCCAGCCCCAACGCACTCAAGGTTGAAGAATTTACTTGGAAATTTTTCTACCTTCCATTCAAAGCCAAATTGCCTTTAATACCTCTCCTTCTGAGTATAAGACTTTCATTTTTCTAATTCTCCCTTTCATAGGCTGACCCCAACATAAAGCCTGTTGAAACAAGAGATCTTGGCCACCAGGGAATGACAAGCATCCCCAGCACAGCTATAAGTTTCAGCATCCCATATCTCCTAGAATTTTTGTTTTCCATTATATTTGTCTTTGGAACTTCTCTCACTTTCTTGCAGCATCACCATATAATGAATATGTTATTTATTTCCCCCTTAGTTATGCAAAGTAGTGGCCCTACAGTTTCTTGTCAGGTGAATTAAGCATCTAAGGAAATGTTTATAAATTTATAAATCCAGCATCTTCAAGTATTCTGAATCAAGAATGCTTCTTAGGAAATGTAAACCACCATTTGCTAGATACATAAGTCTTCTATTCTATTTGTTTTGTTACTTATTATTTAAATTTTAAATACAAATATAGATACATACTCACTGGAGGAAAAAATCATACAAAATAGAAAATAAAATAAAAAGCTTCCCTGCTCTTAGTAGTTTCATTCGTCCCACTGATTTTTGGTGATTCCAGCTTTTGTGGACCATTTAGTTTGTACTATGAAATGCTCTAAGCAACTGCATGAAACCTACCCTCTAAAGGTGCTGTGGGTACCACAGACTTGGGTCCTAGCTTCCGCTCTCAATAAGCCCTCCATTCTAATGAGGAAACAGAGGAAAGAACTGGCATACATAGAGAATTAGATATATAAGAGACATTTTAGGATTCCAAACAACAAATGCTAGCAAAGTCCAAAGAAAAGAACTCTGTGGGCTGGAGTTATGCAGGGAAGAAACTAAGAAGGTAGCGAATAATGAAAAAATCTGAAAGCAGCCACATGGAGGACGTGGAGGAGGCAAGGGCACGTTAGAGATAGATTCAAAAGAAATACAGAAGGGACAAGTTCATTAAGAAAGAGGTGCCTCCCTCTCTAGAATGAAGCTTTGGTTTCTTTAGTACTAAAGGAAGCTGGTCAGGGTTAGAGCTCATTTTCCATCTGTTATTAACTGCCACTTGGAAAAAGAAATCTGACTTTGAATGCAACTTTAAAAGCTATAAGGCTATCCAACTGCCTAAGCCAATTTGGTTAATATGCTGATTAATTTATGAGATACAGAATGGTTTGAGCACCTTCCTTGTCACTACAGGAATGTGAAAAATTAGGTCCTGCAGTCAAAATGTCAGAACTAGTCCTAGGAATCATACTTGAACTTTTATTCAAATGCTGACATCTCCAACACCTGACCTCATGCCAATCTCTAACCTTCTATTTTCTAGGCCTTCAGTTGGGGGCAGGGGGCTATATACACATTTCCATGGCCTTAGATTTTTAAATCAAGGTGAAGTAACTGAACCATCCACTGTTATATCATTAATAATAAAGACAGCACTCTCCACTCAGCTCTCATATGCTATCTGAAAAAAATTTTTCATTTCCCAAATATCACTTTATTCTTTTGTTTATTCATTTATTTATTTATTAATTATTTCCTAGCATTCAATGCTAGCTCCTGTGCTACATATCAGGCAGACAGCAAGATTAAGATAGAAAATAAATCCTATCCTCCTCAAACTGTCTAGCAGGTGTTATCAACAGTAAATAGGTAATCAAACAAATATTTAATTGCAAATTGAGATGAGTGCTATGAAGAAACAAGGGTATTTAAAATGAATTTTAAAATCTGAGATTTTGAAAATTGATTAATATGAATACGTACAGTTGCAAGTAAAAGAATAATGACTAACATTGTTTCTTTTTTTTTTTTTTTTTTAAGATATTTAATTATCTCTCACAACAGAAGTCTGGAAGTAGATGGTTCCAAAATCAGTATAGTAGCTAAACTAAATCATAAAGGAGCTAGTCTCCTTCTGTCTTTCCCCTCTTTTATCCTCCTCAGCATGGCAGTCTTTTGTCCTTGTGCTCTTTATCCCACTGGTCGAAGCTAGCTATAGCTCCAAGACAACTGCAATAAAGGCAGAAAGAAGTGGACAAGGTCTCTTTACTATCTTTTTATAAGAGAACAAAATCCTTCCCAGAAGCTTTCCCAGCGAATACGTTTTTATGTCTCATTGGTCAGAACTGGGTCACATGCCTATCTTTAAATCAATCTACATTCATGGAAAATGGGATTACAATGCTTCATTTAGACTATTCAGGGCTCATTTCCCAGCATCTGAAGAGGGAATCCCCTCCCTAAACACTGTTGCTGCTCTTACAATATCAAGGCTCCTCAGAATAGATTTTTTAAAAAGGAAATCATTGTTAAGTAGGTAACAACAGTGAAAATAAAAATCCACAGGACTCAGTCACAAACTAACTAAACAGGGAGAAAGATGGCTCAAGTAGCACCACTCAGAAGTTTCAAGCTTTGGTAACAAAGATTATCATATTACCAGGAATAGATTAAAAAGTGGGAGGAAAAATCTACTTTGTGAGACAGATGAAACTGAATTCCACTTTCTTCTTGAGTCTGAGGTACAATGTCAGAGTCTGGTAGAAATGGACCTGAGGAGAAGGGGTGGACTTAGACTCTGGAGTCACCCACAATGAGGTAGAATTTGAAACTATAGGAAGAGGTAGGCCCATTGGTGGAGAAAATTAAGACAGGAATAGGCACAAAGCCATATAATCTTGGTGAATAGCTATAATTAAAAGATAGTGAGACGATGTTGCTATAAAAAGAAAAGAAGAGGGAGTAATTAACAGATATCCAAGAACCAACGGACTACAATCACACAGCAGTGAACGACTTAAGTTTCCAAAAAAAAGCGGTGGTCAACATTGTTGAATGTTATGGAGATGTCAATGATGCCAAAATACTCTTGAAAAACTTCAGGGATGGTTGCTCATGGGCACTTATTTGGATTTCTTTTTGTCTACTCTTTAAAAAAGTTTGGAAGGGAAGGAAAATATGGTTGGCAGGTTGGAGGCAATGAACAAGTTGGTGATAGGACATGGGTCAGTAGACAGGTAATTGAGAACATCTGTGGGCTAAGAGAAAGGAGCCTACAGGGAGGGAAGACAGTGAGGAACACTCACAGTGAAGCTAGAGGTCAGGATATGGATAAAAACCATATTTAACAAGAGATGAAAATATGAAGACATGATGGAGGTAGTCAGAGAATATGAGATGTTGGAAAACATGGGAAATGAGTTTCAAGATACCTATTGGATGACAGTGTTATAAAGCTAAATGTCAATGGAATAGTGAATGCTAATCCCCAGCAAACTTACAAAAGCCATCAGGAAAGACAGAGGAGAGAAGATAACATATGAGCACTGAAATTAACATATGAGGACGACAGGAAAAAAAATTTGGAAATAGGAGGCCAAAAAATGGAAAAGGGACACAATCATCTGGTACTGGCCAAATGGTTAAAATTTATTGGTAAAACATCAGTGGGAAGAGTACAACTGAGGAAACCAGAGACACAACAAAGCATGGGGTAAGAGGTTGCAGGTCAGCAGTGGGGTAAACATTCATTATATAAAGAGATGTATGCAATCCAGTATCTGCTAAGGAAGCTCCAAGGAAGATGTCAAAGAGAGTGTAGTACGTAATCCTGTTTCAGGAGTCCGTCAGAACATAACTGCACTATGACTGACTGATGGCACATGTACCTCCCTTCTTGTACCAGGCACAAGTTTATGACTCATTACAAACTATGGATGGTTAAAAAAAAAAAAAAAAAAGGCACTGCATACAGTGAGCAATTACTGTTGCAAAAAAATGTGTTACAGCTGGGTGTTACAGCTCAGTTGTTAACAGCAACCTAGATCAGGATGAGAGACCAAGCAGCACTCGGAGAGTTGGAGAACTCAGGTTTATTATGCCAGCGTGCCCAGATGAGTTAACACTTCAAGCTCTGGACCCCGTCTATAGGTTTACACAGGCCTTTTATAGGCTGCCAGTTTTACACTTTGCAACATCATATGTAACTAAAGTATAACAGAAGTTGACCAACCAGGAACAAGCTTTGTAGAAATAGCCCAATCAGGAGTGAGATAAATAACCAATCAGGAGTGAGCTCCATGCAAATGAAGTACTGCAAATCGACCAATCAGAAGTTACGGAACTGGACCAATCAGAAGTGAGAGTAATAACCAATCAGGAGTGAAAGAAATAACCAATCAGAAATGAGCTCAGGGAACCAATAGAATTTTAGTTGTAAGTTAGCTGCTTTAGAGGCAAAGAGTAAGATAGAGCCTCTGGGCCAGGGAACCGGATGGTGCTGGGAGGAGAGCAGTGGCCCTGCCTAGGGGTCCTGCTGGTCTTTTTATGGGGCTTCCTGCCTCATTACAAGCCCACCTAATTTCATAATAATTCATACAAATGCATATGAGAATTTGAGTTATTAAAAATGGATATAGCAGAGATGGGAACAGGAGTAATACATACATCTTTGATATAAAAAAGTGGATATAGGACACCAAAAGTCACAGAGAGGCAGGGCCATGAAAACAGCAAAAGCCAGGGATAAGCATACCAGTTTCTTGATAATTTAATTCCTAATAGTTAGAAGGTAAAGGCCACATACAGGGAGATAAGAGGAAAACAAAAGGAGGAGGCTGGTTTGCTGAGAAGTAAAACCAAAACCAGATTACAGAAGGCTGCATGGCTTCTAAAATTCACAAGGCCTTCCCAAACACAGAAACACAATGACCTGCCCGGGACTCGAGTCAAGTCATAGGAAGACCAATGAAAATATCCAACTTGAAGAAAGGAGAAAGGGAGGGAGGGAGGAAAGAAAAAGAAAAGATGAAAATGTTAAAGGCATCAAACACCTCTCTCTCTACCTCTGCTTATCTTCTCATGCAAGAGCTTGACTTGCCTTATGCACCGACAACAAAAACATGGGCAGCAGAAAATAAAAGTGTATGATCCATAATAAGTGTGAATGATATTTAAATTGGGAACAAACTATTTCAGTGGTCATATAACAGTAAGTGGCCATGTCAATTACATTTATGTCCATTCTTTCTTCTTGATCTTGGAATAACTGCTTCACATTTAACACCACAGAAGAGATCTCTTCATCCACAGAAATCTGTGTGGAGGCCTTATTAAGCAATTAACCCAGGTAGGTAAATACATACCATCATGAAGAAACAAGATTAACACCAAGGGACATATGTGGTAGAACATAAGCACTTTATAGAAGAGAAAATAAGGAAGATAAAGGTTTGCAGTATAAAAACAAAAGAAATAAAAATTGCCTTATGGTGAAAATTCAGAAAAAAGGACACACAATGAGCGTGATTATGTTATACCCCTTATCATTGACAGGTGCTTTATAAGGACTTATTATTGTATATTATTTCATATTCATTCAACCTCATGAAATGCAGAGGATATCTACTATTGTTTCTAGTTAACAAATGAAAAAAATGAGGCTTAGAAAGGTGAAATCACTTGCCTATAGGCAAAAAGCCAGGAAATGATAGAGACTGGACTTGAACCTAGATTTTCTGGCTCTAGGTACAATGGTCTGTATAATCCTCCCAAATACGGAAACATCTGGACTGACTGAGCAGCATTCTTGCCTATCAGCAGAAAACTGGAAGGAATGACCTCTAAATAACATCCCCAAACTGTGAGACTCCGTGATTCCAACATGCTCACTGTCCCTTAAATGCCCTCTTGGTAAAGAGCAAGTTCGTCCAATCACTTTGTGCATACACACATGCATACATGTGTGCTATGTGTGTGCACTTATGCCTGCTGGGGACAGGTAGGGAGCTGCAGAACCAATACTTAAGACATCAAAAATAAATAATGAATATCAGACTAGAGCACTGAAACCTGCCTCTTTACATAGAAATATTCTTACCTTTCATCAAGTTCCTCTTTGCATAAAACACTGACATTTTCATGATGTTCGGGAGCCTGCTGTTGGCTTCCAAAAGCATGGCGCCATACCATGCTGTCACTGTAACTGCCCTCCAATGAGCCACCAAAATCCCGGCTAGAACATTTTGAATACAGCAGTTTGCTTGCCACCTAAACACTAAATTGCAATATTTTATATTTATCTCTATTTAAATTTTAGTGATGCTGCATAAACGTTAACACAGTCTTATGCTAATACAATCACAGAAAACTCTTAATTAAAACCACATATTGGCACAGCCCTGTGGTGAGTCATGGCTGATAAGCAGGTCCAATGTATCCTTCTCAAGTCACTTAGCCCCCTTTAACTAAAATGTGACACCAAGACTTTTCCCCCAAGAAATGTATTTCCAGAAGCAGTGGCAAGGGAAATCTAGGATTATTTGTTCACATTCACAGTGAAAAGAGAGTACTCAGGATTACAGAAAAGATTTCCAAAAAAAGTCTGGGGGAAAGAGGTTAAAAATGTTTGAATCAATTCTTCTACGGCTTGAGAAACAAAAAGTAAGCCTCAGTAAGTTCTCAAGCCTCTAAAGTCTCAAAAGAATAAGAACCTTATTGTCCAGGGCTGAAATCACAGCTACCAATGACAAATTCCTAGATTCTTCACTTAACCAGTAGATGCACAGGCAGTGATTTCCCTGTCTGGCTCTGGTTAATACTTAATGAGGTATGCCCTGGAGTCCACAGGACAACCAGGGCTTGAAGATCAGGCAAGCTGGCAAAAAGGGAAACAAAGGTCTGCTGTGCTCCCAGACTCTCCACATGGAACAATTCTTCCAGCGTCCCGAGCTGTGCCTATCAATTTACTAAGAAAATATGCTTAAGTCTTTCAGAATGAGAGGACATCAGATTGAAATTCTGATGAAATAAGCAGAGATGAAAGGCAAAGGAAAATCTTTCCAAAACAAAGGCTCCAATGGTAAAAATGTTCAGAATAGCCTTTCTCCTGCAACATCACAATCCCTGGATCCAAGCAGGGCAACCCATCCAAGCCACCACCCATGCCCTGACGAAGAGCAAGAACCAGAATACGGGTTCCTGTTTTAGAGGAACAAATGGTCGTAGGAGTAGATTTTCAAAAATGGAAGGAACTATAGCTCCAATGCACCAATTGCAGCTTGAAGACACACCGACTTTTTTTGGATGACTATAATGATGTGGTACTCAGATCTCTTTCTGCATCCACTCTTTGAATATGCTGTCTCCTTACTCCTCTTGCTTGATCAGTCTTCTAGCACAAGTCAGACTAACTGAAATTTAAACAACTTCCAACCTAGAGAATGTGATAACCTGACTTCATGTTGATTGGTTCCAGGCAATTAGGGGAACACACATTTCCCCCCAAAAGGCCCTCTTTGGTCAGGTTCATCATTTATTCATCATCAAATGTAGCTTTACTGCCAAAAGGATCAGCTCTTGGAGTTCATTCCCCTCCCTCTCAACTATCTACGGTTGGTCTAACTTCTAATTAGCTTTGAATAAAACAGAGAATGTGACCTAAAATACGGTACTAAATGCCCATACATTTAAGATGAGGGGGAACAGAGTTACAGATGATGACAACATGGGTGAAAATTCTCATCTTCTTAAAATAAGGGCAGAATCCAATTCTTACTCTTGTTTCATTGGGATTACACTGAAATATGGATAGGGATGTGCATGAGTTCAAATGCAACCTTCTTCCAGGCAAATCAGGCCAAGATTAAAGCTAGACTTCACCTGAAGGGTCCAAAGGATCCTGACCAATGGGATGTCCATCCATGCCACTCACCTGGAAAAGGCAGCCCCCAGCACAAACGCAGCATACTCCTTCACCAGGGGCTCCGTGCTGTTCAGCCCATTGATCACCACTTGAAGACCACCGAAGGAAAGCAGGTCCTGTGCATTATCCATCTGCAACAGAGGCAATGCTTAGTATAGTACAGAGATCAAAAAAAGAAGAGCTTTTCTTACACCTTTTCTTCTGGTGACCATTCAAGAACAAACTAAAAAGTCAAGTAAAAAGTATTTGGTGGCCTTTCTGACTAATTAGGAAAGGATTTGTAAAAACAAACTAAATTGTAAACAATGTTAAATATGAGAACTCCCAATTCACCTAATATGATTTATGAGCACCTATGTGAGAACTGGCAGAAATGGCACCTAGCTATTGCTTATGCTAAACATGTCCCGAGAAATTCTAATACCATAATGAGTCACAAAGCTTACTCCTAATGTACAAGCTGTTAACACAAAGATCTGGCGTTATCAGCGTTAGTAAATATGGTGCCATGCTTCCTGTTGATGTCCTGCCTTAATGTGGGCAATGGAAGCAGTAGACACTTAAAAAAAAAAAGCTAATTTTTAATTAGAAGTCAGGGACTATAAAAGCAACTCTGTTGCAGGGGGAGGGCTGGAAGAGTGCTGGGAGAAGAATAACGACGGTACCCTTCTCTTCTCTCTTCCTCACCTCATCGTCTAAGCTGACTGAATCTGAGGACATTTGTGATAAATTTACACAAGTCTCTCCCTTAAAAGCTTTAGGCTAGGTCTATGCTACTCTATGCTATTATTGGACAGTGCAGAACATTTCCATCATCCCATAAAGTTTGATATAACAGCACTGGTCTAGGCTATACATAAGGTCCAAAGTCCCAAGTCTACACTTTCTTTTATTCTATAGGAGATCCACTCCCCCATGCTTCATTAGTATCCTGAAACAGGAAGGTCACTGGATCCCGTTTCCCCCATGCAGTAGCTACATTTCCCTTGAAAATATCTTTGTTGCTACAAAGGCTGCCTCTTGCTCATATGCTGATCCCACTCTACAAATCATCAGAAAAGCACAGGAAGCTAGAGCCCAACTACATGTAACTACTACTCACCTTCTTCCTCCAGATGCCATAGAGGCTTTTCCTACCTGACTGTATCCTTCTGAAAAGGAAGAGGACTCTAAAAGACAAATCCAGTTTAAAGAGCTGTATTTGACTCTGCCTATGTTTAGGGGTAGGCCTAGCTTGTTTTTACCACTTGAAGATCATCTTATATATTCTGATATAATTTCCACAGAAGCAGGGGCTTTTGTCTGTCTGTCCACTGGTTTAAGTCCAGTGACTAGAACATTACTAAGCATATAGTTAAGTGTTCAATAAATAATCACAAAACCAATGAATAAATTTTATCTGAAAAAAACAATGTTACTGAAATAAACTCCACCGTGAATAAAAAAGGCAATCTAGGGTATGTATGCCAACAAAATGGATGGGTCCTTGGTACCACAGACCTAAAGAAATGGCCAATCCAGGGCCATGAAGTAAGCATGGAGTCTGCTCTACTATCAAATCCCCAAGCCAGGGTTGGGATTTGTCTGCCCTAATCTGTCCTTATGAAAAAGAATGATTATTGGTCCATAGTCTAGCTAACTAGGGAGACTCAGCTGGGTGCTTTGCTGACATAAGCACAAATAATACTTACTGACGCTTCCTTCCTCACATACTCTGATTTTAAAATCTAAGAACTCACTACCTCTCCTTTGATCCTCCTTCTTCCAGGTTTTCTAGATACCAAACCATGGCTTAGAGTCTTGTCACTCCATGCCTGAGGTGACTACTTATCAAAACTGGTATGAGTTCCTAACAGAGCAGATGCTACCCTAATAGCCCCAAACACACTCTGGGCAACACAGCCCAGAGTCACAGAGCTTCTATTCTGGACTATTTATTACCCCAAAGATAAATCAGGGTATTATAAATGCTAACATTTATATAATCACTTCAGCATTTCCAAGATGTTTTCTTATTTGTTATTTCACTGGAGATGAGGAGGAAGAGTCGTTCTGCCCACTGTACACCCAAGCTCCAAAATCTGGGCCCTTCCCAGTATCACACAGGAGAAGGCATGGCCAGGACCTGGGTATGCAGCTCCCCAGCTGGGTCTGGGGCCAGAACTTTTCCCAGGCTGCTTTCAGGATGGAGGTGGGACAGGCAGAAAGGAGTTCAAGGTAGATGGAGGGAAAACATAAAGAAGGAGGCAGTAGGGAACCGTGCCAACACTCAGGAGGGAAAAAGAAAGGCAGAGCACTAACAAGATAGTGAGAGAACAAGGAGAAGAGAGAAAGGGAGAGATGAGGGCAAATAATCAGAGTCACGTAAGAGAAGGCAAACACATTGCCCCAGGGTGGATGGGGCCCACAGTGACCATTCCTCATAAGTAACTCACAAACGGTTTCCACACACATGGTTTTGCTTTTCACAAATCCTGTTTAATAATTCAAACATGGCTGTGAGGAATCTCCTTGGGCAGATCCAGTCTGGATCTAGTTTGGGCCCATGACTTCTCAAAACATCTAATCAGAGAGTCTAGAATAGGAGTGGACTAAGGAAGTTCCTGGCAAGAAAAGTCCTATCTTCCTCAAAGCTAGCACTATATCACCCCAACTCCCCATTGCAACTGGAACTTAAGGCCGAGCTGTGTCTTCTTTAATCCCTCTGTGAAATCACAACTTAACACTGTTGCACAGAAGCCTGACACACCAGCCCAAACCAAAGATCTCATCCATATTTCCAACCAAAAGGCCAATGACCTAGAACACTTGTGACACTTCTGCCAACAGATCAAGTTTGGCCTCCACCAGGGGACTGGTTCCTGGGCTGACAACAGGTTAAATTTGGTGAAGTCAAAAAATCTGTTAACCCCACCCAGTAAACCATGAAAGCAGAAGGGGATGTCACCCTAGAGATGACACTTCCAGGTAACCAAACAACTTGCAGGGGAAATAATATTTATTAGGGCCCTGCTAGCCACCTGTGTACTCACTCCCCTCTAGGTAAGATAAGCTCTCATAAAAGGTGGCCTTTTATGCTGCAACTAAAGGAAGAGCTACAGAAACCTGATACCTAAAGGTCCATCCAAATATGTTAAGATGAGAAAAAAATAAAAGCTGTCAACATCAGAGCAGGACTGAGTTGGCCAATAACCCCTAGGATCCTTAATCCTTTAAATATCTATAACGGAAAAGCTGTTAGAATTTTTGTTTTCTAACCTGCAGAGTAAGAATGGAAAGAGGAAAGAGAACCCAGGTCTATTTTTTTTCCTCTAAAAGGATCACAGGTCTGCTATTTGAGTCCTGAGAAAGAGTTATGAGCAGAGAGAGATGAAGAGGCCACCCCATAATTCCTGCAGATACAGTACACACTCATCCTCTCACCACAAAGGCTGGCAAAATCCTAAAGAAAGAATGTCTTTTAGCCTAGTTTATAGAGAACAAGGATGCTGTCAGGTGTGGGAGGATGTTGAACATCTATGTCTTGATGAGGATCTCAAAACAAGCCTTTGATTATGATTACACAGCCTTCCTGGGCCACCATCGCCCCTAGTCTGGATTAGAGCAATAGCCTCCTATCTAGTTTCCCTGCTTCTACCCATGCCCTTGGCCTACAGTCCAATTCTCAACACAGAAGCTAGGCGAATCCTTTAAAAGTCAGATCAAGTCTTTCTTCTGTTCAACATCCTCCAAATAGTGCCCAGTATCAGTCTTTTCGATGGCCTACAAGGTGCTCCATGATCTTCCCCCCATTATCTCTGAACTTCATCTACTTCTCTTCCCCTTCTCTCAGCTCCAGCCACACTGCTGTTCCTCAAACACACTAGGTATGCTCCCACCTTAGGGCTTTGGTACTTGCTGCTTCTCCTGTCTGAGATCCTCCTTCTCAACACTGCCAATCTATCCCCTGCTCTACTTTTTATTTTTCCGTAGTATTTATCACCTTCAAACATATTATTTGTAATTTACTTATTAGTTATGTATATTGTCTATCTGCATCTGCTAGAAGGTAAGCTTCAATTTTGTTCACAAATGTATCTTAAGTGCCTGGAACTTAACAGGCATGCAATAAATCAATTTACTGAATAAATAAATGGCTTCTCTCGGCTCCTTCAACTTAGATTCACCTATACTCTTCTGAGCTTCATTCAGATGGTACCAGTATCCTGTGTGAGGCAGAAGGGCCAAAAGGTCAGACAGACCTTGTTGCAAATTCCAGCTCTACCACTCACTAACTGGGTGACCTTGGGCAATCACAGGTGACCTGTAATTTATTTACCTCAGTTACAAGATGGGATTAATAGTAGTGCCCACTCAAAGGCAGGTGTGGAAGCCAGTGAATTAATTTGTACAAGGCATTTGAATATGTGCCTTGTATACAATAATAATCAATAAATATTATAATTGTGGCACAAGTCTGACCAGTCATTTCCCTGCTTCAAATTCTCCTATGGTTATTAGGATCAAGGATAAAATCATGAAGAGCATGATTTTCCCATCCCCACCTCTGTGACTCCCTGACCTTTCCACTTTATCGATGACACCCCACCCTCTGGTCTCTGTGCTCCAGTCACCACCGTATTTTCCAGGTCCTCAAGCTCATCAAGCTTTTCTCTGACTCAGAATTTCTGCACATGCTATTTCCTCTGCCTGGAATGCTCTAATCCAATGGGTGGCAAACTTTTCCTAAAGGGCCTGATAGTAAATATTTTTGGTTTTGTGAGCCATATGGTTTCTGTCACAACTACTCAACTCTGCTATTGTGGCATAAAAACAGTCAAAAACAATTTAAAAAAAATACATAAACAAATAGGTGTGACTGTGTTCCAATAAAACCTTGTTTACAAAAGCAGGTCATAGTTTGCCACCCCCTACTCTAATCTCCTCTCTTTGCCTAGCCAACCCCTAATCACCCTTTAATGCTCATCCTAAATGTCACATCTTCAGAGATGCCTTCACCAATATCCCTGACTAGGCCTAGGTCCCCTGTTATATACTCCTACATGACCCTCTGGAGCCCTTATCACAATGTTAAACTATCTCATTAAACTGTTCATTTGTTCATTGTTCAATTGTTCATTATTGAATTGCTCTCTTCAGATTAGAAGCTACGTGGAATAAGGATCACATCTATTTTACCTCTGCTGTATCCTCAGTGTTGAAAAATTAAACAAAGTAACACTCCAAATGAAAAAGAAGCTGGCCCCAGTCTCTAAGAATCTGTCTTACTACAATATATATTGGCCTAGATTAAAAATGCTGCACACCTCGGGACAGAAGTAAAGATGCCAACAATATTTTCTTAGAGCCTAGGATAGAGGAGTTATTTTTGGAGTTGTTAGTTAAAAGTCAGACTTACAGACAATGAAATACAATACCTGATGGACATAATATTCAAGATCAAAGAGTGCAGCAATCTTTTCTTCCAGGCTGGAGCTGGAACTATTGAACTTGTTGATCAGCCGTACCATGATCTGCATGTCAGTCTCAATGACAACATTCAGCTCCTCAAAGTCCTTCTTCAGCTCCTCAATGGGGCGGAAGAGCCGTTTAACCTTGGCCTGCCTTGCCTAAGGAGAAGAGCAAAGGGATGATTAATTAAATCAATTGGGAACATCTCCCCAAGACTCCTGTGGTCTACCATGGATGCCCATCCTCAACTGCTGCTCCAGGACACAACTTTCTTTAATCTGCGCTATCAAGAATCCTAATGCCTTCTAAGATGCCCAGAGGAGAGAGCTCTCAGAGTCTACCTGTATAGCCTTCTGCCCTAAGGACACACTCAAGATTTTCGAAGGTTCACTTACCACAGTCTGACTTCCAATGCTCAGGAAGAATGTAAAGTCTTCTTGTTACAATCACTGAGGTCAGGGGAAGCAATGCAAGCTTACATCCAACCCCTAACGTCACATGGGAAGACTGAAGTCTAAAGTGGAATAATCTACACCTTGGTCCTCTTTCTTCTAGAAATCATAGAGTATCTTTGCTTTGCGCCCTGCCCAATCCAGCAACATTTTAGGGAAACCCAGAATAGGATACCGTGGGTAAAGAGCTGTCAGAGTGGGAGCAATCTGCTGATGAAAATTAAATCATTGTCATTACTGTCAATCTAACTACAGGTGTACAATTTGTTCAACTGTTTGAAGTGGCTAAATTACTGTATGTACTATACTGAAGCCTCAAACAATTTTCGCTCACTCCCTCCCCACCCCACACACATATAAAGATTTAAAAAATGAAGTTATGTTGGAGGTGAATAAAAGACTTTAATTTATTTTATACATGTGACACTCCCTGTTTTCTTAACAGTTTTAGATAGTGCTTATAAAGAAAATCTGAAAGGTCACATGGGTTTGGGTCTATCTTCCAAGAATAATTAAAAGGTACATATATTTATAAAAAGCAGGATGATGAGTAGCTGTCAGCTCCAAATTGCTCATCTATTACCATTAGGTTTTCTCCCCAGTGATAAGCACTCCACAGAAACACCAACCAAAGAAATGAATCAGCCTCTCTTAAAAAAGGACAAGTTCCCAGCAGAGCAATCACATCTATACGGTGCCATATTTTTCTCTTTTAGGCTAAAACAACAGTGAAATGCTCTCCCTATCTCCAGCTAGAGGAGTCTGGGTGGCTGCCAAAGGCCAGGCTAAGGGATCTGGGAAAGCTGAGTCACTGCCTAGAGCTGTGGGATGACAGACAAGTGAGCAGGATAAGAAACTAGTCACCTTTGCCTCAAAAATGATGTATGCCTGGCCCTCAGGAAGGCCTTTAACAAAACTATTTTTTTTATTTTGCAATAATTATAAACTCACAGGAAGTTATAAAAATAGTACAGAGAGTACTATGTACCCTTCATTCAGCTTCCCCCGATGGTAATATCTTATGTAACAACAGTACAATGTCAAAACCAAGAAAATGACATAGGTACTAGACCACATACCTCATTCAGGTACAATTAACTAGACTACATACCTTATTCAGATTTCACCAGCTTTTATATGTACACATTTCCATGGATGTGTGTTTATCATTCTATACAATTTTATGTAATATACAGATTCATGTAACCACCAGAACAATGAAGCTATAGAACTGTTCCATCACCATGAAACAACTTCACTGTGCTCCTTTACAGCTGCACCTCATGCTCTCACCCTCTCCCTCCTGTCTCTATACCTGGCAACCACTAACTTGTTCTCCATCTCTACAATTCTGGCATTTGGAGAATGTTATATAGATAGAACCATACAGTCCGTAAGTTTTTTGAGATTGGCCTTTTTTACTGAACATAATGCATTTCAGATCTATCCAAGTTACTGCACATATCAATGGTTTATTTCTTTTTAATGCTGAACAGTATTCCATTGTAAAAGATGTACAGATGTTAAACCATTCACCTGTTCAAGAATGTTTGAGTTGTTTCCAGGTTTGGGATATTATGAATAAAACTGAATGAACATTTGTATAGGGGTTTTTAAAATAAACTTAAATTCTTATTTCTCTGGGATAAATGCCCAAGAGTGCAACTGCTGGGTCGTATGATTGGTTTCATAAGAAACAGCCAAACTATCTTCCAGAGTGTCTGTACCACTTCCTACTCCCACCAATAATGTATAAAAGACCCAGATTCTCCACATCCTCACTAGGATTTAGTATTATTTTTATTATAGGTATTCTAATAGATGTCTGTGGATTGGTGGTGGATTTAATTTGCAAATCTCTAACAGCTAATGACGTTAAAATTTTTTTCAGGTACTTATTTGCCATCCACATATCCTCTTCAGTGAAATGTTTGTTCATATCCTCTGCCCATTTTCAAACTGGTTATTGGTTGTTACTATCGAGTTTTAAGAGTTCTTTTTATGTTCTAGATAGATACAAGTCTTTCATCAGACAGACAGTCCTTGCTTTGCACAGATCTGATATGCATCAATTTCAAATACCACAGCTTAAATAACACTAGTCTCCCAACATGACTTGTGTTTCAGTTGTCACTTCAGTTGTCATATTTACTTTAATTGTATTAAGTACCAACGTTGCTGATAGCTCTTCAGTCCATAAGTCACTATGTAAATAACATAAATGCAAACCATGATCAGTGGCTGATCACATCACTTTTTTCAAAGTCTGTCAGGGACTGGTCACTTACTGTGCATTCATTATTCAAATCATACACAGATGTCAATGTGTGGTTGTATGGCCTCCTCATCCCCCAAGGATAAACCCATATTAATATTTCATAAAAATGGATAATTTAAAAAGAGAGAACTAATCAACAAAGCTGACAGAGTGCAGCACAGAAACAAAAAGTGATAACTCTGGCAGTGAAATTCATATTGAACATATATGGGACTACAGATGACATAATTTTTGCTTCAATAATCAAACATAATTTAAAGAACTCCAGAGAAGGACAGTCTATTATATTTTCCCTTATTGTTATTCATTTGATTGTTCTTTGCTTTTTCCTGATGGTTCACGTTTATTCCTGATGGTCTGTGTTTCCTTCTATTATTATTTCCCTTCTATTTAAAGAATATTCTTTAGTCATTCTTTAGGTAGGTTGACTGGTAATAAATACTTATAATTTTCTTTTGTATGAGAACATCCTGATTTCCTTCCTTCCACTCCTGAAGGATATTTTCACTGGCTATAGAATTCTGAGTGGAGAGTTTTTTTCTGCACTTGAAAAATGTGCCACATACTTTTGGTGTCTGTGGTATCAGATGAAAACTATGTTGTCATTCAATCATTGCTCCCTGTAGATAAGGTGTTGTTTCTATCCAGCTGATTTCAAAGTTGTTTTTTTTTTTTAACATTTTTTATTGAGTTATAGTCATTTTACAATGTTGTGACAAATTCCAGTGTAGAGCACAATTTTTCAATTATACATGAACATACATGTATTCATTGTCACTTTTTTTTTTTCACAAAGTTTTTTTTTTTTTCTGTCTTTAGTTTTCAGAAGGTTGACTGTGATGTGTCATGGTGTTTACTTCTTTGAATTTATCTGTTATAGAATTCATTCAGCTTCATAAATCTGTGGGTTTATATCTTTCACCAATGTGGGGAGTTTTCCATCTCTTTTCTTTGATTAATTTTTCAGCCCCATATTCTTTCTCCTCTCCTTCTGAAACTCTGAGACACAAATGTTAGATTTTCTGTTTTCCTACAAGTCCTTAAGTCTCTGTTCATTTTTTTTCCAACCTATTTTCTATTATTTAGAATATTTTTTATCTGTCATCAGGTTCACTAATTCTTTTCTAAGTCTCCTCTCTATTCTACAATTAAGACTATGCTGTGATTTTTTCCCTAATTTTTAGTTGTATTTTTCAATTCTAAAATTCCATTCTTTCTATATCTTTTATTTCTTTGCTGAGGTTATCATTTGTTTCAAGAGTATTTATAATTGCTTGAAGCATTTTTATGACAGCTATTTTAAAATCCTTGTTAGATAACACCAACTTCTGAGTCATCTCACTGTTTGCATCAGTTAATTGTCTTTTCTAATTCGAGTTCTGATTTTTCTGGTTCTTGGTATGATGAGTGATTTTCGGTATCCTGGACATTTTGAGTCTTACAGTACTCTGAATTCTACCCAATGTTTCTTTTCAGTAGGCAGTCACACTGTTTAGGTTTAATATCTTAGTTCTAGCCTTCTTGTATGGTTGTGACCCCAAGACAATTTAGTTTTCAGAGCCTTTGCAGTGTTATTTTGGTCTGCTTCCTTTGTGTGTTACCCAAAGCTAATCTAGAAATCTGGGCAGTATTCAACACTGTGGGTCAGTTCTCAAATCTTCTGCTGTATTAATTCTAGTCAGTTTCTCTTGTGGGCCACCAGCAAGTATGCCCAGGACTTCATTTACAAAATATCTTTCTCCAGCTCCCTTCTCTCCCAAATTCTGCCATCAATCTCCAGTTAGGAGAAGGAAAAGCATCACCTGCCACCACCAGACATTCAACATTGGGAATGGAAGTCCTTCCTTGGCCTCTCCTAACATCACCCTGGTGAGGGAACTGAAACACTGCCTCATTGCTGCTGATCTGGGGATAGAAGTTCAGGTTCCTCACTTACCCCACTGACATTGCCCCATGTGGGGAGCAGAATGCTGCCTCATGCTGCCTTGTTCCCACCAGCTGGAGGGTAGAAGCACAGACTCTCTATTCAACCCCCACTGGCATCAGCGCAGCTAAGAGAACTGAAAAACTACCTTGTTGCTGCCAGACAGAGGATGGACATTCAGGTTCCCTTCTTGGCCTCTACTGACACCATCCTAACAGGACAAGCAGCTTGCTACACCCATGTGGAAGGTACAAAGCTAGGCTCCACACTTGTCTTTGTTGGTACCACACCAGTGGGAGAAGCAGAGAATAGCACTATACCACTGAGCAGAGGGTAGAAATTCAGCTCAATTCCTGCCAACACCACCTTGGTTGAGGTAGCAAAGCACTGCCTGACATCGTCTACCGCCACCAGAGGGGGTGCAATTTCAGGCTCCCCACTCAGCTTCTGCTGACACCACTCTGGTGGAGGAATCAGAGTACAGCTTTGCTACACTATACAAGGTGGAAGGTGGAAATCCAACTTCCCCATTCAACTTCCACTAGCACTCAGGGAGGTGGGGAGATTTCCATGGTCTTTGGCTAAAGCAGAATAGATATTGTCAAAAGGTTTTTTCTCTATTAGGCTGCCCTTCTCCTGAAAGAGCAGACTTTTCTTAGGGCCTTTTTTCTATCTGCACCTGTTGGCATTTCCATGATATGGGCTTCTCCAGTGCCTACTCTGGGATACACAGAGGGAAAAAAGAAAGCCAGGACTCACTAGCATGTCATCCCTCAAATTCCAGAGTCCCTAGCCAATCTACCTTCTTCTTCCCACCTTTAAAGTCTTCTTATATTGCTTTTAGTATTATGTCCAGGGCTTTTAGTTGTTCTTAGCAGGAGGAATACAGAGAAATGAGTCTACCTCACCTTGTCCAGAATCAAAAGTTTAAGAAGGCTCTATTTTTAAATGGAGCAATTTATGGACACAGATGAACAACAGGTGACATGATAAAGCATAAAGCATCAAGCAATTTGTATGATAATAGGGGGATGAAGAGATCAGATTCAACAACAATGATCCAAATGTGTTGGGCAAGACTGAGCTTTTCCTCAAAGCATGGAACTCTGGGAAGGACTGATTCACTTAGATCCAATAAGGTACCAATGGATATAATGGAATTGATGTCCTCCCTCCCCAAATCAAGTACAAAAGAAATCCACTCAGTTGATATAACATGACACAATATCTCACAGTACTGTCTTTATATATAAAGTAAAAGCACCATCCTGTATTTGCAACTTACCATGCAAAGATCTTCTTTAAAGACCGAACAAAAAGTATAATGGCATCTCCAGCCAGGAGCCTGAGACACGTAAGAAACTCTCCAACCTTCTTCAAGTTAATTTATTTGCCAGTCCCAATGCACTGGCAGTGAGCTGAGTCAGTCCAGAAAGGCTCCAAATGAAAGTGGGAGAAAGACCCCAAGACCCAGCACCTTAGTGAAAGAGCTAACCACCTAAGCTCCACAAAAGTAAAAGAGAGAGTGTGGCAGCCATAGCTCAGAAGTGGCTGCTGACTCAAATTAGCTGGTACAGGGGTGCTGCATTTAGTTACCAGGATTGCGATCTTTCCTTGCACAGGGAAAGGATTATTTTTAAATTAAAAAAACAGCAACTGAAAACTTAAATAATCCTTTGCTTTTGCATTTAAAAATATTTTCATAATATTCATATTTTTCTACAGTAACTGAATTATGGGAGAAGAATGTCACTAAAGAGAACAAAGAGAAGAGACAGGGCCCTCCATCCGCAGAGAAGACATCAAACAAGGAATGACTTTTATGTTCCCATCAGCCCCATGTGGTGCTCATGGTAAGGGAGTATCGAGTAGGAATGAGCCCAACCCATGGCCATAGGAACACCAATTTCTGCTCTAGGCACCTGGGTATGCACTGCTCTTCTCTGCTGGCCTCACAATTACATGGCAGGGGATTTGCTTTTTCTCACCACCTGCCCCTTCCCCTAGTTACTATACCTACAGTAGGATATAATTTTATGCATCACCTTCCTTCACCACCACTGCTGCCATTCCGCTACTCACCTTCTCATACCACATATACTTTCCACACTGGGAGATGTGACTTTAGTAAAGACATGGAGACTTGGCCTGCGTATTAACACCCCCTCCTTAGGTCCTCCCCAACACCAAAAAGGAAAAAAAGTCTATTCGTCTCAGAAATATTTTGTTCTGAAGGATCTGAGGAATGTAAGGCTTCCTTCACTAACCAATAGGCTATCAGGAACCTGATGCTGCCCCTTTAAAATACTGCCAGAATTATGGGGTGGGGACAGAGAGATACACAAGGCAAAGGGTGCTGTGAAGAGGGAAAGAGGGAGGGAGAACTTAGAAAGGTCTGCAAGGCAGCCATGGGAGGAGGTTCTTTTAAGGACAAGAATCAAGTGGAAATGTAAAAAATGATTTGCAACATTTTCTGGCTATCACATGCATTCATAATCCATCTAAGAGTAAGATTTCTTTCTGGTAGGTGGGTATCTACATTCCATTCCAGACATTATGGGGGATAACCAAGGGGCTGCAAATTTCCTTCTCATTCCCTTAGCTTGTAAACAAATTTAAAGCTGGAGGAAACCTCAGCTATCCTCTTGCCCCAGCCCTGTGTTGTACATTTAAGGAACCTGAGGCCTGTAAAAAGTTTGCTACATATTCAAAGGACAAGGATAAAGACAAGGACTTGGGCTTCTTCCTTCCTGGCCTAGTTCCTCTGTCCTTTAAGCTTGTGTCTAATCCCAGTGTAAGTGAAGAGACTTGGGTTTTAATCTCTATTCTCCTCACTCATATCTGTGATAATGGAGAGTATGGCTATCTCTGCTTTGTGCGTCAATTTTCAAGTATGTATCAGGAAGTTGGATCCTAACCTAAACAATGACAGAAATGGTCCCAGCATCTTTTTAATAGTCTATAAAGGGTTATTTAGACGATATTAACTGCTCTTTAAATTATTTTACAATATTACTATTACTCTCCCATGTTTATTGCAAAAGCTTCAGGAAATCCTTCAAGGCCATCATACAGGATTATACTAATTCTCTATAAAGAACATCATATACCTTGTCTTCCTTTGAACTCTCCATCTCTGCCCCCTCCTTGAATTTTGCCAGTGCACTCTTGAGGTCCTGAGACGTGTAGGTGTTACCGTTGATGTCCAGCCTGTCCAAAGAGAAGCTGCAAGTCAGAAGGGAGGCACCATCTTTCCCAAGAAAGAAAACCCTGGGTTGCTGGCACTCCAAGGAGAGCTAAGTCAGGCCAGCTCTAACTCAGAGCATGCTATTCTATCTTCGCCAGGTTCAGCCCAAAGTCCAACAGGATGATCTTACCTTGAAGCTAGAGGAGGAAAGCGATGAAGATGGGGTCACGTCATGAAAGAGGAAGAAATGGCATGGGGCAGACAGAGGCACATCATGAACAAAGAGCTCTCAGCCAACTCCTCAGGCAGAAAGAAGTCTGGAATGTCTGTGCAATGCTGCTCTCAGCACATGCAAGATTAAGACCTCCTAGAGGGCACAAACAGAGGAACTAACATACACCCTATTTATATTCTTCTAGGAAAGGGACCAACAAGGACCTGAGCCTCCTAAGCGTGTACCTGACCTGATTCGATAAGTCAGTCTGTCCTTACAAAAATAAGTTGGATAACTTCATACCTTTAAGACCAACCCCTGAGCACAGAATAGATGCAGGAGACATGGGTCAACGTGACAAAGGAATGGGTTTGAGATATCAAGGACTAAAATCAAAGCCAACCACCCTCCATAGCCAGCCTCCAAGGAGAGAGAGGAAAGGAATCAATGTGGATATAACGTTAGGAACCTGGCAAAGACTATAAGGGCACCCTCATGAAGACCCCTGGAGCTGATCCAAACCACAACCATTCATCTTGACTACAGAGAAGGCATTCATGGGTTGGGAGGTGGAAGACAGATTTTGCCACCAGCACTCATTTCAGTTCACTGAAGAAAGGTAAGAAAAAGAGTGATACAAACAGACAAAGGGAAGTGTGGAATGTGGGCTGTGCTTGACAAGACTGTCCAGCCGGTATGGTGGTTACGTTCAACCTAGGAGAAACACAAAAGGTTGGGGAAGACAGGACTACTCGACTGCTCCACTCCAGGCGAGATAAGCACATCAGTCTTGTGGTCCAAGATCCTAGCAGGCCTCAGTTCTCATGATAGGTACTCACTCAGTCTTTGATCCATCCTAGAGACCCCCTTAGGGCCCTGAGAAAAACGCTTGTCTTCTTTAAACCTCAGTCCCCCTAAACTAATTAATAACAGCTAATTATCCCATTAATTGAGCAATTAACCATGTGTCAGGCACTATTTTAATCTTTTGGAAGTAATATTTCATTTAAATCACTACTACCATTTTATCAGGAAGGGGAAAGAATCCCCCTCCTGCCAGATGCATGAGGATTCCACTGCCCTGCCTCTTGCCCGTAAAAGTGAGCTAAGTATTTAGGGCCATAACTTTAATAGATTATCTCCTCCTTCCTCCAAGACTTGGTCAGGAATAATCTTATCATGTCTGTATCTCTGTTTACTGCCTAAAGTCCCACTCTCCTAGGCCATCTATCATCACCCACTCTCAGCCCCAACTACACACAAACAAGTGTGCACATGTGTGCCTCCATGCTAACAGGCACACACACAACTATCCTCAGCTGGTATTCTCACGTCATTCTTCACTAAGAAAAATAGATGTTAACATCAAGTATTCCCTCTTCCTCCCAGCATCAGCTCTATACATCAACCTGCATCTGAATCTACATTTTCTGTTATCCTTTCTATTAGGATGGATGACTGTGTTCCTGCTCCTACTAAACTTAGGCTGGATATCCCAGTTACCTTATCAAAAGCTTTAACTCCCATAATTATACCACTCCCACCTGCCTGCATCAATTGTTCCTTGACCGAATTATTCCCACCAGCATACCAATACTCCTTTGACTCCACAATTTCTATCTATCATGCAAATTCCCTGATCCTGTTCAGAGTAAAACTACATGAACACATTGTCTTCATTCACTATCCACACCTCCTTCAATGTTATTTACATTGCCATATGCATTGACCTGGATTCTGCAGGTCTACTAAACTCTACTAAACAACTACTAAAACTGCTCACCAGAATTACCAATAATTGGTGGCCAAATTCCTCAGCCACTAAGCAGCATTTACACAGTTCCCTCCTTAAAATACCCTCCTTTCCTGGCTTCTTATTGCCACACACTCCTGGTTCTTCCCCTTCCTTACTCCTTCTCTAATTCCTCTTGTCAATTCCTTGTCTCCTACCTGAACCGTATATGCTGAACAGCTTGGGAGTTCAACCCTGGACAATCTTTTCTTCTCTATCTCTATAGTCTTCCCTAGATCTTTTAAAATATCTATCGAGCAGTGATGCCCAAATGTGTATCTTTGACCCAAACTGCTCCCCTGAGTACCAGCCAGACTCCTGTATAACTACCTAACTGACACATCTTGGATCGAGGATGTTTAACAGCCACTCCACACTTACTATATCTAAAACCTAGGTCTTGATGGTTCTCCCCATATATGTGTCCCTCTCACAATCTTTTCTATTTCAATAAATATTACCTTCAAGTACCTAGCTGTACAAATCCCAATATGAAGCTTTACCCTGAATGCCTACCCCTTTTTTCAACCCCTACATCCTAATCATAAGCAAGTCCTATTGCCACTACCTACAAATTAAATCTCCTAATCCATCCACTCCTCAACTATGACACCCTAGACTGAGCCACCATTATGTTCTGCCTGACCCACTTAAATGACATTCCAACTGTCTCTGTGCATTGTCTTCTGTCCACTTCAATCTATTCTCCATATACCTAGAAACTAGAGTGATCTTGCTAAACTACATTACATTAAATTACTGTCCCATCCAAAATCCTCCAAAGGCTTTCCATTACTGTTCTACTTAACTGAAGAACATTCAACATGCTCCTCAAAATTCCACATGACCTGGCCCCTTCTACCTTTCCAATCTCATCTCATATTAGTCTTCTTCCTTCTCCTACTCTCTACTCATCTTGATCATTTCCCTGTTTCTTCAACTTGACAAAGCCCTTTCCATAACAAAGCCAGGAACTCTTCTTGTTCTTTCTGCCTGAAATGCTGTAACCCTAAACCTATAAAATTAACCCTTTGCGTGACTAAATGCCCCTCATTCTTCAGGTCTCAGTTCAAACTTCATCTTGACAAGGACTTCTCAAACCATCCTATCTACAGCAGCCTCCCCCAGGGACTAGTCACCTTGTTTATTTCTTCCCTAGTATTTATTACAATCTGTAATTACCTTACCTTTGTGTTTATTTATCTCTTTTCCTGCCTGCCAGCCTCAGTGAATCCAGCATCTTGTCTGTTTTGTTTACTAGTGTACCTCCAATGCCTGGAACATAGGCACTCCATAGGTGCTTTGTGAGATGAGTGAACGGAGTAAGTAAATGGCTCTCTCCTTGGCCCACTCCCTTAACTACATACCGTATTATACCATGGTAAATGTTCAATCCAAGATGGAACAACTTCGATGTAGTTTGTCCCCTATTCCTCTAAACACAGGAGAATGATTCAAAGAAGCTGGTTTTCTAGGGCAAAAAAAGAGATGGAGAGGTACTATGGAGAGGTTGCAGGAACATAGACTAAGACCAGTGGCAATGGCAATGCTAATACATTAAGAGTAAGAGGAAAACCTACTGGGTGCCAACTATACACTGAATGTAGGCAGTGCCAAGAGAATCCTCTGGGACAAGTCAGATTCAGGGAACCTGTCTCAAGCTTTAGAGTCCACAGGCATTATAGCCCTAGGTAGTAGCGTGGCCAGTCACTCGTCCAGCAGAACTAACTAGTGGAGAAGCTGCCACGGATTGGGCTGAATGGACTATTCCTACCCCTCTCTAGCTAGTGGTTCTTAACTATGCAGGATCACCAACTTTGACAATCTCATGTAAAGCTGTGAATCTTGTTCCCCAAACACTGTAACAATTTTGAAAATTAGCTGTGCCATTTGGCCTCTGTTCCCACTCCAGAACTAAAGAGGCAGGAAGACGCTGTGAAGTGGAATTGAAGGAACACAGGATGAGGTCTATCCCAGGTGGAAGAAGTCACCACCAAAGACAACGAGAGACTCAGAGCTCAAAGCGGTGAACACCCATACCACCTTGTCAGTGCCTTTGGGCTTCTGTTCAGACAGGCTTGCCACTGGTAATAAATGCTAAGAAGGAAGAGGGCATGTCCAGCATATCCTGGAGGATATCCATTCCAAGGCAGAGCCCTCAGAAACATTCCAAAGGAGAAAAGTAGAGAGGCAGGAATGGGGACAAATACTTCTCTCTTATGGTGTGTCTACTACAGACCACATGGATGGCTCTGCTTTGTATTCTAAAGAGGTAGGAGCCACAGACAAAGCAATAAGTGTTCCTACTGATGACCTATGGTCAGATATTGGAGAAATCACTTTCCATAGTATTAAAGCCAACCAATAAAGAGCTCCAAATTAATCAACTTCCTAACTTAATATTCTTTTTTTGCATTTAAAAAAATTTATGTATTTATTTAATAATATCATATTTTTTAAATTATAGTTGAGGTACAATATTATATGGTATAGGTATATAATATATAATTCACAATTTTTAAAGGTTATAATCATTTATAGTTATTATAAAATATTGGCTATATTCCCCATATTGGATAATACATCCTTGTTGCTTATTTTATACCTGATAGTTTTCACCTCTTAAGCCTCCACCTCCATCTTTCCCCTCCCCCTTCCCTCTCCCCAATGGTAACCACTAGTTCCTTCTCTACATCTATGACTCTGCTTCTTTTCTGTTATACTCACCAGTTTGTTGTATTTTTTTTTTAGACTCCACACGTAATATCTTACAGTATTTGTGTTTCTTTGTCTTATTTCACTTAGCATAATGCCCACCAAGTCCATCCATGCTGTACACCAGAAACTAACACATTTTAAATCAACTGTACTCCAATTAAAAAGCAAACAACAACCAACCAACCCATTTAAAATATGGGCAGAAGAACTGAACAGACATTTTTCCAAACGAGGAAACGCAGATGGCCAACAGGAACATGAAAAGTTGCTCAACATCACTAATATGAGGGAAATGCAAATCAAAATCACATTGAGATATCATCTCACACCTGTCAGAATGGCCATCATCAAAGAGAACACAAATAAATGCTGGCAAGGATGTGGACAAAAGGGAATCCTTGTACACTGTTGGTAGGAATGTAAATTGGTGCAGCCACTATGGAAAGCAATACGGAGGTTTCTCAAAAAACTAAAAATAGAACCATCATATGGCCCAGCAATTCCACTCTTGGGCATATATCTGAGAAAAACAAAAACATTAATTCAAAAAGGTACATATACCTCGTTATTAGTAGCAACATTGTTTGTCATTGCTAAGATATGGAAGCATCCTAAGTGTACATCAATACATGAATGGATAAAGAAGATGCAGCATATTATATGTAATGAAATACAACTCACCTATAAAAAGGAAGGATATTTTGCCATTTGAGGCCCTTCGTTCACTTTTTTTTTTTTTTTACTTCAAAAACCAGAATTTTGTAACTGGCATAAACATTTCTATTACATCAAAAACAAGAAAATACCTAGAAATAAACTGAACCAAAGAGGTTACCTATACTTTGAAAACTATAAAACACTGATGAAGGAAATTGAAGATAACAAAGAAATGGAAAGATATCTTGTGCTCTCAGACTGGAAGAATCAACCTTATCAAA
The DNA here is from genome assembly GCF_048773025.1 of Camelus bactrianus. Classification (NCBI taxonomy): domain Eukaryota; kingdom Metazoa; phylum Chordata; class Mammalia; order Artiodactyla; family Camelidae; genus Camelus; species Camelus bactrianus. The sequence goes on from NC_133541.1 coordinate 98,826,302, forward strand.
ATGGCTGTACTACCTAAAGCAATCTACAAATTCATTGCAACCCCTGTCAAAATGCATTTTTCACAGAACTAGTACAATTTCAGAATTTATATGGAATCATAAAAGACCTCTAATTGCCAAAGCAATTTTTTGTAGGTCGTATTTTTCTCTCTTTCCTTATGGTTTGATGACTAGAGAAGTTCCTTTAACATTTGTTATAAAGCTGGTTTGGTGGTGCTGAATTCTTTAAGCTTTTGTTTATCTGTGAAGCTGTTGATTTCGCCATCAAATCTGAATGAGAACCTTGCTGGATAGAGTATTTTTGGTTGTAAGTTTCCCCCTTTCATCACTTTGAATATATCATGCCACTCCCTTCTGGCCTGTAGCATTTCTGCTGAAAAATCAGCTGATAACCTTGGGAGTTTCCTTTTATGTTATTTGTTGCTGTTCTCTTGCTGATTTTAATGTTTTCTTCTTATCCTTAATTTTTCTTAATTTGATTACTACGTGTCTCAGTGTGTTCCTCTTTGGGTTGATCCTGTGTGGAACTCTCTGCACTTCCTAGACTTGGGTGACTGTTTCCTTTCCCAAGTTAGGGAAGCTTTCGGTTATTACCTCCTCAAAAATTTTCTCAGTTTCTTTCTCTCTCTCTTCTCTTTCTGGGATCTCTATAATGAGAATACTAGTGTGCTTCATGTTGTTCCAGAGTTCTCTTAAATTATCCTCATTTCTTTCATTCCTTTTTCCTGTTCTGTGTAGTGATTTCCACTAATCTGTCTTCTAGTTTACCGATTGATTCTTCTGCCTCATTTTGTCTATTCTTGGTTCCTTCTAGTGTGTTATTCATTTCAGTGATTTTATTCTTCAACTGTGTTTGGGTAGTCTTTGTATTTTACAACTCTTTGCTAAAAATTTTGCTCTGTGCATCTGTACTCCTCTTGAGTTCTCTAAACATCTTCACCATCATTACTCTAAACTCTCTCTCAGATAAATTGCCTACCTCCTCATCACTTATCTCTTCTTCTGGGATTTTATCTTGTGCTTTGGCCTGGGAGATATTCCTCGGCTGCCTCATAGTATCTACCTTTCTATTTGTATTTTTAGGTAGGTTAGTTACGATTCTTGACCTTGGAGAGGTAGCCATCTGTGTGAGACCTCCTGTGTGTCCCAGCAGTACATTCCTCTCTTGTCACCCAAGGGCCAGGGTCCAGCCAGTCCCAGGGTAGAGTCTGGCCTGTGTCTGTGGATTCCTTCCATAGGCTTTGGGATTGTTTTCTTATTTCTAGTATCTGTCCCTTGGTGGATGAGGATGGACTAGAGGCTTATGCAGGTTTCCTGTCAGGAGGAGTTGGTGCCTGACCACTGCTGGATGAATCTTGGTCCTAGACCTCTCGGGGGTAGAGCTTTGTCTAGAGGACTTTGTGGCTTAGAAAGTCAGCTGATGGGTGGGGCTGTGTTCCCACCCAGTATGTTGTTTGGCCTGAGGCTTCCCTGCAGGCTGTTGGGTGGGACTAGGTCTTGGTGCTAATAAGATGTCAGCTACCAGGAAAGCTCATGTAGATAAACAATCCTGGAATGTCCACCACCAGCTTTTATATCCCTTAGGTGAGCTTCTGCTACCTCCTCAGGAGACCTTTCAAAACCAGCAGGCAAGTCTGGCCCAGGTTCCTATGAAATCACTGCCTCTGCCCTTGGACCTGGCACACACGAGATTCTGTGTACGCTTCCCAAAAGAATGAAGTCTCTGTTTCCCCTAGTTCTGTCAGGCTCCTGGAGTTAAGCCCCACTGTCCAAAACCAGGTGTCCTGGGGTCTCCTCCTCCTACCAATGCTGGAACCCTGGGATGGGGAGCCTGACATGGGGCTCAGAACTCTCACTCCTGTGGGAGGGCCTCTGTGACTTAATTATTCTTCATCTTGTGGTTCCCCCAACCCGGGTAGGAAGGGGCCCGATTATATCGGGAGCATGACCCTCCAAACGTCCCCGCTGGGGTTTCCAGTTGAAAATCTTTTTTGCTAGGTTCCAGTCTTTTTTTTTTTTTCCAGATGGTTGTTTTGCACTCAGTTGTGGTTCTGTAGTCACGAGAAGAGGTGAGCTCGTTGTCCTATTACTCCACCATCATGTTCGGAAAATCCTCTAACTCAATACTCTTAAACCAGGGAAAAAACAGCCTTCTCATTCAGAAAATAAGACTTGGCTTAGATGTGAGAAAAGCCTTCCTAAATACTTTGAGACACTGAAATATGTGCATATATGCATGCTAGGGATGGAGGAAGGTTGACAGGGGTCACAACAATGAGATTTGATTCTGTCTTAGATGGTTATGAGAAAGTAATCATCATATAACTACAGGTGCAGGTCTATCTAGAGATATGGGTGAAAATAATGATCCTTTCCAGTTTCGGATGACTATAAGGAAGACAACTATCTCCTTATCTTATGTATCATAACATAAAGTTTAATTTTCCAACAGTGAAAACTGTCCAAATTTGATCAAGCTAGTTTGTGGGCTTATGAGTGCACATGAACAAGATGGATGACCTTTTGCCAGGTATATAAAGGAAAAGGTAAAAATTGGGTATCTAAGGTCCCTTTCTGCCTCATATCTAAATGTAAAATATTGTTGTAATAAAGAAGTCCAAAGACTGAGTTACATATTAACCCTACTAACTCCATGACTGATTCCTAATACTTACATATACAGGCATATCTCAGAGATATTGAGGGCTTGGTTCCAGACCACCACAATAAAGCTAATATTGCAATAAAACAAGTCATATGCATATTTTGGTTTCCCAGTGCATTTAAAGGTTATGTTTATATTACTATAGTCTATAAAGTGTGTGATAGCCTAAAAAACAATGTATGTACCTTAGCTAAAAAACACAAAAGTCAGTACAACCTATAGTCAATTAATCTTCAACAAAGGAGGTAAGAATATACAATGAAGAAAAGACAGTCTCTTCAGCAAGTAGTGTTGGGAAAGCTGAACAGCTGCATGTATCAGTGAATTTAAAACACTCCCTCACACCATACACAAAGATAAACTCAAAATGGCTTAAAGACTTAAATATAAGACATAACACCGTAAAACTTCTAGAAGAGAACAAAGGCAAAACATTCTTTGACCTAATTCTCTGTAGCAATGTTTTCTTAGGTCAGTTTCCCAAGGCAAAAGAATAAAAGCAAAAATAAACAAATGGGACCTAATCAAACTTATAAGCTTTTGCATAGCAAAGGAAACCATAAATAAAACAAAAAGGCAACCTATACAATGGGAGAAAATACTTGCAAATGATGCGACTGACAAGAGCTTAATTTCCAAAATATGCAAACAGTTCATACAGCTCAATATCAATAAACAAACAACCCAATCAAAAAATGGGCAGAAGACCTAAAAAGACATTTCTCCAAAGAAGACACAGATGGCCAATAGGCATGTGAAAAGATGCTTAACATCGCTAATTATTAGAAAAATGCAAAACAAAACTACAAAGAGGTATCACCTCCCATCAGTCAGAATGGCCATCATCAAAAAAGTCTACAAACAATAAATGCTGGAGGGGGTATGGAGAAAAGGGAACCCTCCTCCATTGTTAGTGGGAATGTACATTGGTGCAGCCACTATGGAGCACAGTATGGAGTTTCCTTAAAAAACTAAAAATAGATTTACCATATGGTCCAACAATCCCACTCCTGGGTATACATCAGTAGAAAACTCTAATTCGAAAAGATACTTGCACCCCAATGTTCACAGCAGCACTATTTACAATAGCCAAGACATGGAAACAACCTAAATGTCCACTGACAGACAACTAGATAAAGAAATTGTGTTACATACATACAATGGAATACTACTCAGCCATTAAAAAGAATTAAATAATGCCATTTGCAGCAACATGATGAACAAAGAGATTATCATACTAAGTGAAGTAAATCAGAGAAAGACAAATATGTTATCTTATATGAGGAATCTGAAAAAAAAATGACAAAAATGAACTTATTTACAAAATAGAAACAGACTCAGACACAGAAAACAAACTTATGGTTACAACAGGGGAAAAGCAGGGGTACCAAGGGATAAATTAGAGGAGTTTAGAATTAGGAGATACATACTACTATATATAAAGCAGATAAACAACAAGGTCCTTCTGTATAACACAAGGAACTATATTCAATATCATATAATAAACTATAATAAAAGGGAATCTGAAAAAGAATATATACACACATATATGTAACTGAATCACTTTGCTGTATACCAGAAACTAGTGCAACACTGTATGTAAATCAACTATACTTCAATTAAAAATATATATTAAAAATACCAAAAAACCAATTACAATAGTAACATCAAAGAGCTAATCACAAATCACCATAATATAGTAACAATGAAAAAGTATGAAATATTTCAAGAATTACCAAAATACGACACAGACACAGGAAGAGAGCAAATACTGTTGGAAAAATGGTACCCAAAGACTTGTCTGACACAGGGTTGCCACAAATCTTCAATTTGTGAAAAACACAATATCTGCAAAGTGTAACAAAGTGAAAGGCAATAAAACAAGATATGCTGGTACTAGACAGAACAGGAGCAGCAAACTATCTGTAGTAACTAGGTAATATTTTAGGCTTTGTGGGCTTATCAGACAATTGTTCCAACTGCTCAACTCTGCCAGCATAGCAAGAAAGCATCCAAAGACAATATATAAATGAATGAGCATGGCTATGTTCCAAAACAACTTTATTTTTATGGACACTGTAATCTGAATTTCACATAATTTTCATGAGTCATGAAATTTTCTTCTTTCGTTTTTTTTTTTTTCCAACCATTAAAAAAATGTTAAAAACAACTCAGCACGTGGGTCATACAAAAATAGGGAGTAGTCCCAATATGGCCTACAGGCCATAACCTGTTGGTCTCTGTGTCAGGAACTTCATGGTTGGTATTTATACTGACCTTTCAAACTGCACAATTTCAGCAGCCCCTGCAAACCCATGCCTCAACCTCCTTCTCCCTTATTGCAGAAAATAGCAAGCAAAGAAAACTTGGTAATTCAAGGCAAAGACCAGAAAAAGAGAGACTGAATTGCCCCAAATCTAATACAGTCTAAACTGATTGTTAAAAAATAAAGCAACTCTTACCATCAGAGAACTTTTATACTAGAAGAAGAGTCTGTTTTAATACGGACTAACAAGAGGAAAAGTGAGTCTGAATTAAAGACTTTAAAATGCAATTTCATTTCTCACCAAGGAAGTATTACTGCAAAACAGAAGGCCTAACAGGACTGTTTTAATGAATAGATGACTCATCTGTAATCAGTGCATTAATTGTTGGGATTCAAATGTATGCTCTTAAAGTACTGGGAAAAACAGCTTCACTTTTAAAGCAGGTTAAGCATTCCCCCTACAGCCTTTTTTAAACTATCAATTTGCTTTGCAAACTATTTCTTGCCAAAGACTGTAGAAGTAAACTTCCATAAAATCCTGACAGATTTATCACAAATTCTAAGCTATTAAATCTCAAAAATTTTAAAGGACACATGTATTTGGGTAAGAAACATTACAGTCATTACTTTCAGTACTACAAAATCAATTCTGTCAGTCTCCCATCCCTAAGGTTGACACTGTACCTTTTGCCTTTTTTCAGTCCTTTCAAATTATTTCGAAACTTGTCCTCATCTTGGAGTTTCACTTCTCTTTCCCCAGTCTGGAGATTCAGTCGCACATGGGATCCTGCAGGAACAGTCTGACCTAAAAGCCAAGAAGAGAAGGCTTATGAGGAGTACAGTGAGTGGAGGGTCACAGAAATGGAACAGGTGGCTAACAAGCCAACAGGACTTATCCATTGATCTCTCTCTCTAACACACACACCACTCACATATTCTTTTTGCTAATCCTTATTGAATAACAGAATGAGGCAAGGTAATAAAGGATATCTGCACTTCAATCCAGAGACCAATGTCTCCCAGTTAGAACTTGCATATTCAAGCTATTCTGTTTTCTTTAAATTGTGCTATAATAAGCCTTTTTCTTATGTGTAGTAGATGAATGGCGAATACCTGCTCACCCTTCAGGACACAGCTACATTACTGCCTCCTCCAACACCCTTTGTGCCCCTCCCTTGACAGCTCCACAGAACCCCAAACAACTTGTCATTCCAGCAGGCTTACACCTTACTACCCTCATCAATTTAATGAGGCTCCTTCCTCCCTAACTTCAGGGACTGCAAGTCCTCCTTTTTTATTTCCCCAGCCCCTAGGACTGAGCTTGACACATAAAAATTGTGGCATTTAACATGTATAAGAAGGGATAAAGAAGAAAGAAGAGACTGGAAGGCAGGAGGACATAGCAAGCCGAAAAAGCACATAATGGAACTGAGAGGCAAACTAAAAACCTATGCCCAGCTATCTCAGAAGAACTGCTACATTAGCTGGGAAAACAAGTGTTACGAATGGATGGGCTGGCTATTCATACACATTGTACAAAATTACCCAAGGATAGTTAAAAAGTAACTGTGCAAGATCACATACTACAAATGGAATGTTATACTTATTCAATCATTCACACATTCACTTACCAAACAACTACTATACACCAGGCCACAGTGGTAGGTTCTAGGAATACAAAGAGGAATGTTAATGGCAAGAGGAATAGAGACAATTTCAAGAAAGGGACTTTACAGTAGACTAAAAATTTAGAAGCAGAGAAGCTACTTTGACACCTGAATTTTGATTGCTTTCTCCTGCCAGTGAATGGCATTGCCTTCCTGATGCCAAGCTTGATTCAAGAATCAAAAAAGAATGACAATTTGAAAAAAACCCTTCAAGGGAATCATACAGAACAAGTTCTCTTAGAATGATCAGGTAAGCCCTGAGTATAAAAGGGTAGTGATGTAGCAAGAATTCAAGTTTTCTCTATTCTTGCAGGACCATAATGAACTCCAAGTTCCAACAAGTGCCTCCATCAGAGAACCAAGGAGCCAAAGAAACACCATACCTAGACATGCTGTTTTGTTCCTGCTGCCCTACTTCAGCAGAGAGTTTCTGTATCTTTACCTAAAAGTTAAATGGGAGCTTGAGAGTGAGTGTATATGCATAATGATCCACTTCTAACCCCCATCCAAAATGCTACAAAGATTAAAAAAAAAAGTATGTTCAGAATAGAAAGGGGAAACCTTTCTCTGGGGAGGCTTTCTGAATAAGGTTAAGCGAGGGGTTAAATGAGGCAAAAAATGAGAACCAGACTGGGTGAAAAAAGAACCCAAATAGATGGAACCCTGCGTGCAAAGGCTCAGACACAGAAACTGACAGGCTGCATTCAGCAGGCAGAAAGCAGAAGAGGCCAGAAGAACTGGAATGACTGTGGAGGCTGTGGTCTTGGTGCACCATTGGCAGCCCAGTCTGCAGAAGAAAATAAAAGTAATAGCTGGGGAAGTTGGTTCTCAAAAGAGATGAGGCCAAATACTGGCAAGAACAAGAAAGAATCGGTAACTTCTACCCAATTTCTACAATTATGGGACAAGAGGAAACTTCTTTAGCATTAATACAATCTCTGAATGTATGAATGGGAGAAATTATCTCACTGAAGAGATTCAAAACTGATAGAAAAACAGAGTATTTTCCCGGCTTAATGCTAGGCAGGTCACCCTTGATACTCTCTCTACTTTATCACCCCTCATAACCGATCAGTCTCCCAAATCTGTTGTTTTTCCTGCTATTCATCTCTTGAATTCATACCCTTCTCTCTGTCCTATCACTGCTCTTGTCTGAACCATCATCATATCTCTTCTGGATACTGCCATAGCCTTCCCACTAGCCTCCTCTATCTAGTCTTACCTCTGAATACAACTGTTCTTTACAATGAATGATTTTTTTTCCCCAAAATACAAATATGACTATGCCATTCCCCTGCTCCATATCTTTAATGTTCTTACTGTTCCTAAAGTTGAAAGTCCCCATGTTGGTCAACGAGGCCCTTTAGTATCTAGTCCCTGCCCGCCTCTTCAGCCTTGTCCACTCCTCATTCATGCTTTAGGTGACACTGGCCTTTTTTCCATTCCATGAAAGAATCATGCTCCCTCCTACCATGGGGCCATTCCACCTGCTATTCTCTTCACCCAGAATCTTCTTTCCAACCCCAGCTTCCATCTTCTTATCCTTCCTATGAGCTAAAAGTCTCTTCCTATGAGAGTCATTCTCTTCTTCCCCAGATTAGATATGGCTGTCCCCTAAGGCTTTCACAAGCCTTTCTTTTAAATAGCACTTACCATAATCAATAGTGACATTTTAGTGTTTTATTTATCTGGTTAATATAAATGCTCACCATTTTATCCTCAGGGTCTATCATAGAGCTAAGCATACAGTAAACCCTCAACAATTTTTTGTTGAGTGAAACATTAAATATGAAAGAGAAAATTTTAGCTTATGTAGAGATGTGTGGAACAGTAAGGATTTTCACTAGGGCAAGTAGATTCATAATAATTAGTAATCATGTTAATAGTTATTTTTAGTAGTAATTGTAAATAATAATAATAATAATAATAATAATAATAATAATAATAATAATAATAATAATAATAATAATAACAACATCTTAAATTTCCAGTCTTTTGATCAAAATTAGAAATAAAAAGGTGAAAAAGTACATGACTTTAAAAGTCTGAGCACATGACAGGAATAGGTTACACTGTGCTAAGCTGGCCAAGGAAGAGACTAGGATCTTGTGTGAATCTATTTTATTTGGGGAAAATTCCAAAATTACTCCCTTCACATAAGCCACCACAAGGGGCAAAAGCAACCACAATAACATTAACTCAAAATACAGGTTACGTTCATTTAAAATACATGAAGCCATCCACAGCAGCAGTGGCAGAGGCAGAAAAAAACAGTATTTCAAATGTTTCCACCTCACTGGGAAAAAGGCCAACTTAGAGTATAATCTGAACTGCTTCCTTTCTAGGGCCTCTGTGAAGGGATAGTAACACTGGAGAAGAATAGAGTGGAGTCAGAAAGTCACCAGATACATGCAGGTACAGAGTTAGGGATTAGGGGTAGAGAGGAAGGGGACAGGCAGAAAATAAAGATAGGAAGCCAGAAAGGCAAACAGGCCTGCAAAACCTACAGTGTCTGTTTTCCTACCACTGGTCTCTGCGGCAAGATACTGGTGGTAGACTGCATCATTGTCACCAGTTTTATTCCAACTACCTCCCTTTGCTATGTGACCTTTCAATTCTTTGTACTAGTGGTAGAGTGTACCTTCTCACCCTCTGACTTTGGACTTGGCCTGTGATGTGCTTTGGTCAGTGGGATGTTAGCAAATTTGCCAGAGGTTTGAAGTGTGCTTGTGTGTTTGGCTTGTCTCTTGGAATTGTTTATCACCATGAGAAGAACATGCTCCACTAGCATTCTGATCCAAAAAGGATAAGAGATTCATGGAGCAGACCTGGACCCAAACTGCAGACTAGAGATGAGCCCAAACACGGTCAGCTGAGTCTAGCCTATCTGGAGACATGTGAGCAAGAATAAATGACTGGATTTCTTTTTTAACCTTTTACTTTGAACTACCTTTAAACTTATACAAAACTTGCAAAAAATAGTACAGACAGCTTCCATATATCACTCACACACTCTTTCCCAATGTTAATATCTTACACAGCCATAGACAATTACCGGGAAATTAATACCAGTAACCAAACTAAAGATCCTTTTCAAACCTTACTAGTGTTTCCACTAAGGTCCTTTTTGTTCTAGAATCCCATACGGACTGTGGATGTTATCTCTCCCTAATTTCCTGCACTCTGTAATAGTTCCTCAATCTTCCCTCGTCTTTCACGGCCCTGACACCTTCAAGGAATACTGATCAGTTATTCAGGACTGTCTGGTCATTGTCATGATTAAACTCAAGTCATGCAACCATAACTGAAGTATCACAGAAATTATGTCATGTTCTCAGTGCATCGTATCAAGGAGTTTGTGATGTCGTATCTTATTCCTGGTGATACTGGCCTTGATCAACTAACAAAAGTAATCTCTACTGAGCTTTTCCACTGTGGTAAACAAAAATCATGGCAAACTACCAAACTGTGAAAAAGTCTGGCAGTTTCTCAAAAAGTTAGACACAGTTACCGTATGAACCTAGCAATTCCAAATCTAGGTGTATATCCAAGAGAACTAAAAACATATGTTCACACAAAAACTTGTACATGAATGTTTACTGCAGTGTAATGTATAATAGCCAAAATGTGGCAACAACCCAAATAACCACCAACTGAGGAATGAATAAACAAAATGTGGTCTAGCCATTGGGTGGAATACTATTCAGTAATTAAAAGGAGTAACAGACTTCAAATCATGCTGTACATCTTAAACTTATACAACTGATTTATATACGTTAATTATATATCAATAAAAGTGGAATAAATAAAATATAAAACAACTACAAAAAGGAATGAAATACTGATATAACATGGATGAACCTTGAATGTTTTACATTAAATGAAAGACAGATACAAAAAGCCACATATCATGATTCCTTTCACATGAAATGTCCAGAATAGGCAAATCAATAGACACAGTAAATTAATGATTATCAGGAGCCAGGGGAAGGGAGGAATAAGGAGTGACATCTAATGAGTATTGTTTCTTTTTGGGGTGATAAAAATGTTCTGGACTTAGACAATGGTGATGGCTGCACTATTTTGCATATACTAAAAACCCTGAATAGTTTTTAAAAAAAATCATAGGGGAAATATTTTGAGATTATACAAATCTCCTTTCCCCTCAAATTTTGCACACCATTAGGGGGATCTGTTTGCAACAAATGCCACTGTGGTGATAGTCTAATGGTAGTTTTCTACTCCCCTCCTTCCTTACACATAAATTAATCAAAATTTTACTGCAAGAGAAAACTGTCACTCTATTTTAATTATTTATTTTACCTGTATGTTCTCACAGATATATTGTTCTGTGAGTTATAATCCAATATTGTCATTATTTATTTTGTTGCTCAAATTATTTCAGCTTTGGCAATTAGGAGCTCCTTCAGGTTAGCTCTTATGTTGCTTTGACAAATCCCTTCCCCCTTCCATTTTCTTTTTTCAAGTATTTCCTTACTTTCTGGCTCCATAAGATGTTCCAAGTTCATCTTGCATTTTCCTCTCCTCAGCCTTGGCATCAACTACTTTTCAAGGATTCCTAGCTTCTTCTATTGAAGAACAGTGTTTAGAAACCACTATCTGCATGATAGGTGTGCTCATTACTACTACAGCGTCATAGCTCCAGGGGTTCTACCTCTAGGACAGGGATAAGAAATTTATGTATGTGTATACATATACATATATGCATATGTACACAATCTACATTTCTGCATCTGTCTGTGGATCTTTTAAAAACCAAAAGTTTATACCAATATCTCAGATTCCAACCTAAAATATGTCTCTCCTTTCCTTATTTGCGACTTCTTTCTCCAATAGTGAGACACCTGCCTCTTATTATCTGCAATATTTTACTTATTGTTCAATTCTAGGACACATATAAAGTAGTTTCAAAATTGCTAACCCATATCCCTGTGAGAAACACATTTACTAAACTATATGACAGCATTTATATATAGTCTCTTTATCTTGAGTTTTACAGTATCTAGTCAAGATATCATTTCACAAGGTCTTTTTCTTCCCTACCCACTTCATTATGATTATGTTTTCAATTTGTAATCTTCGGTTCATTTGTTAGTGTCTATTCCATTTTGTGGTTCCGACTCCTCCACATCATGAATGGTTTAATTTTTTATTTTGGGGCATCTGAAGGGTATGTCAAATATTACCACAGTTCTAAGAGTCAGAGCTATACGAAAAGAAATTACTGTTATTTTAAGCTGAGTTTTAAAGTGGTCTGCTTATTGTGGCAATTCATTCCAGTAGTCCTGAAACAAGGAAATTAAAAGTGTCCAATATAAAGAACAGTTCTTTCTCCTGAAATTATATCATTTCTATCTTTTTAGTGTTAAAATGTCCTTTTATAAAATGAGATAATGATGTTGATGGATGATAGTCGGTTGTTTCTATATTAAGGCCCTTAACTCAGCAAAGTAAAAAAGTTGGCTTTTGGTCTCCCAAATTTTCTTTTTAAGTTTTTCTGGTCCATGAAACACCATAGTCTAGAAACCACCCATCTATTCTACCAACCATTCCTAGGACATATGAGAATTATTCCCATTGCACACTTTAAATAAGTGAATTTTATGGTATATAAATTTTATCTCAACAAAGTTGTTTAAAAAATTCATTTCTTTGGATAAAGCAGTACTTCTCCTTTTGAATCCCAGAATGGCAATTAGTCTATCAGATACAGTTCAAGGTGACAGCAAGTATTTCTAGGGGTCAAGAAAAAGCTAAGCTCAGAGCCTAAACATAAACCCAGAATGACAGTTCAGGGTAGGGTAGGAAGAAGAAAATGGGCCTAGAAAGCCTGAAGCCATGAAACACCTGGGCAAGAAGAATCCTGGTAGAAGGGTAGATAAGAAATATTGATACAAGATTTAGAAGCCAACTCAAATGCCCATGAGAGGCAGGCAAGTAAGAGAGGTGAGTGAGGAAGGTCATCTGTAAGACAACAGGTAGTGGTGAGGGCCAAGAAAAAAATGCCTCCTCTAAAAGCATTCAAATTTTAAAATATAAAAGCCAAACAAAATGTATCTATAAATGGAATTCAGCCCACAGTCAATTTGTGTCTACTAGAAAAGATGTTTCACCTATTGACAAATCTTGCCTGACTCAGTCTTTGTCCCAACTCATCCTAGTGCCCAGTGATTGGAAACTTAGCCCTTCTGGATTCACAGTGGCAGCATCCTCCTTGGGTAGTGCCAGCAACGAGCCTGCTATGTAACCTGGCTGCCCTGCTTCACTGGAGACAGGGCTAACTGAGATGCATGTGGCAGTGCCCTTGTTTTTGCATTGGCATCAGATGCCTTGGGAGTTTTATGTCACTGGCAGGTGTAAGAAGCATGGGGTGTGTCCTCTATAGGCTTCTAACTGGAAACCTCCCCATCCAGGGACTTCCAGGCTCTTTCAAGTCATACCTGGATGCAATGGCAGAAAAGCAAAGGCTGCCCTGACATGGCTTGCTCAAATGAGAACTGACCATGTGACCAAGAGCCCCGGAACTCTGCTACCCACTCAGCTCTTTGAGGGTCAGGTAAACTCAGCCAAATTTTTTTCTTTCTGAATCATCATGCCCTTATATGTCAAATGACAAGAATCTATTATGTCTGCTTTCCCTAATGTATTAGATTTGTTGTGAAGAATTAACGAGTAAACACTGTGTCGGTGCTCAGAATAAGTTAAAAGTGCTTCAGAAAACACACCTCCCAAAAGGTAAATGTCAACCAAGAGAAAAGAAAGACATTTTATCTATCAAGTCCTGAAGCTATGTGTTAACAAGAGTAAAAATTCCTGATTATGCCAAGTTTCTGAAGGGCAGGGACCAATTACTTGTGCCCACAGCTCAGGTTCAACTCCAGGCACACAGCAGGCCACAAGAAAGGTCAGCTTGAATGCCAGCCCCCTGCCCCCACTTCCAAGACCAGAAGGAATAGGAGGAATATGGGACAGGAAGCAATGCCACTCACCTCACGAGGGCCTCCATGCTCCTAACCAGGGCTCCTCAGAGCTAAGACTTCACAGACCCAGTTGCCATGACTACCACAGCCCTTGTCCTGCTTTTTTATTCAAAATCCCCAAACAAGTCCTGGCAAGATCCCTGCTTCACACAAATGAGCATCTATCCTGTCTCCAAGGCAGGACTTGAACTGAATCAGTAACAAAAAAATGTGCACAAACCTCTCTAGGGTGCTGAACCCTGAACCAATGCTTAATGTTATTTTTTCGAAGGGAAAAACAAAGAGAGAACTTTTGTGTATGCAGTAAAACATATAGTGAACCAGTCTGGATTGTAATTATATTACACATTTTTTAAAAGGACTAAACAATGACAAAATGAGAAAAAATAAAACTATCCTCCAAACTGATTTTTCACTCTGTCATATAATCTACAACTGGGGCAGGGCCTTAGAAGAGTTCTCTGACATGGCTTCCAAGCAAGGGTGGAAATCCATCACCTGCATTAAGGCCCTTCAGATCAAGAGACACCATAGTCTTCCTCTGGGAATAGCTATCCTGACAGCTCCTATCACACTCCAGAACTACTTTCCAAAATCTTATATGCAGTGACCTAACCAATGTTTCCTTCCCCATTCTCAAGAAGGATAGACAACAGTTGCTCCCCAACCTCTATATACAGAATTCACAAGAGCAGTGCCCTTCAACGACAAGGACTAGCAATGCTACTTAGAAGATTTCCTGTGCTACAGTTGGAGAGAGAACTCTGAACAGCCATCAGAATAAAAGCTCAAGGTAACCCATATATAGAACACAGTGATCTTCCTTCCACAACTGGCTAGTCAACAAGCATTTAGTGAAGATTAGATAGGAACCTCTCTGCTCTGTTCTGGGCATTCCTTCTACCACACCTTACTGAGTACCCACTGAAGAAGGTCACTTGCTGGGTTGGGCACTGGGAAGGATACCACATTAACAAGACCAACGGCTGCCAATGAGGACTGTGAAGTAAATGAGGAAGAGGGATAACAACATTTAGAGTTCCAAGTCCAGAGAACAGCTTTCAAGCAAGCAAAGAAGTGGGTATATTCAGGGGGCAATGAGTAAATCCATTTGAAGCTCAGCATATAAGACAGGGAATGTAAGAAGCAAGGAGGCCAGTTAGAAAACCATTATACTTGACCTAATCAGATGTAATAAAGCTCAAACGAGGGGAATGGGTAAGGAATGAGAAGAATGAGGTAGTAATAAAAGATGACAGTATTTTGACCAGAAAAACTAGGAATATTATCATGGCCCTGTTGGTCCTCCTTCCTCAAAAGCACCAGACTTAGGCATGTGCAGTGACTCCTCCCATCAGCCCAGGAGACCTGTTAGAGCCCCACGATTTAATAAAGCCAGGGATTGAGTAAAGGAGAACAGGGGAGAAGAGACAGATGGGCTACTTTCACCCAGAGACCCATGGCACCCCGTGCCTGTTTCCTAGCCCACTGATTCCCTCCATTCCATGTCTATCTTTACCCTCAATGTGTCCCAATTTCCTCTTTAGAAGAAGATCCAGTGGGACTAACAGGTATAGCATGGCCCCTTAATCAGAGCACTTGAATTTTTACATCCATGCTGGGAACTGGTTTTCAATAACCCTATTGATTGCTATGGTCTACTAGTTCCTGCCATTTCTCTTTTTTAAAATATATATTCCCCACACACCCTCTACTCTCTCAACCCTACAAAATCTTGAATATATTAAGATTTCAATTCATTTTCAATTGTGTATATGTGTATGTGTTAGGGATGAAGAGACTGGGAAATGGCTCAAGAAAATTAGAAGAGGAAAGGAATCATTAAGAGACCAAAGACAAGGCAGTTGCAAATAAACCACAGCACAGCTACACTTCTAGCTCTCTAATCCCATTTAGGAATTATTGAGTCAAATAAAATCACTTTTTAGAAAGTCTCACTATAATTGAACTTAACCATGAGATACTGGCAATGAGCTTCACTTAATAATTAGGAGGGGGGAAATGGCAAATTGGGAATGGAGGAGTTAAATATGCCCTTTTCCCAGCAGTCAGGGGCCTTAGCTCCACTACAGCGCATTTTCTGGAGAAGATTCTGGAGAAGATTCCACTGTGCCTGCATTTCCCACCCAGGCACAATTTCATTAGCAGCTCATTAGCAAGAGTGGCAACCATTCCTGACTCTTGTTTTTCATAATATTTATTGGTTAATTGACACTTTGAACACAAGTTGACTGAGAACCAAATGAAAGCGCTAAAACCACTCATTAGTCAAATTTAAAACACAAAGACTGTATTCTAAATATGCCCTTTGTTTCCATTTGTTTTCCTCAAACAGAAGTCATAATTTAATAAGGGGGTTAAGAAAGCAAAGTACCAAGATACTGCGATTTCCTTTTTTAATCCTCTCCCTACTCCAACCCTTTCAGTCCCCAGGGACCCTGACATCATAATTGGCTCTATTTGTTCCATTTTACAGTACCTGTTACCTCCACAGCCAAATACAGTTCTGTGAATTATTTCAAAACAGTATCAGCTACCCCTAACCTTTACAATTTCCCCAGTGCCTGTTGCAAAAGCCCCTTAGTTTGGAAGCTCCCTGCAGTGAAAAGAGAGGAATTTCATAGGAATGAGTTGAGCAAAATTCCTAGGCAGAATTTCTCTCTAGATCAGCTCTAAAGACAGGAATCTTAAGACTCCCTTTTTGAAGGAGGCGGGCACAGAATGCAAACCAGAATGGGAAAAGATGCAGATGGAGCAAAAGATACAGTGTGGAGAAGGAAATCAAGGAAACAAATGGTCCCAAGTCCTTGCCCCTGCATCGTCAGAGGACATCCCGTAGATGTAGGCAACTTGAACAACAGAATGAGGTTAGTCACCTGAGACTTCTTTCACCTACCAAAGTGTAATGACAATCCCAACTTGCTGCCTCTGAGCTTAAAGTTTTGGATCATGAGTATTAAGAGACCTACTAAGTAGTGCTGTGCTTTGCTCTCTTCACCTGCACTGCTAGTTTCACCAGAAGGAGCTACAGCCTCTAGCACTTAGGTGACCTGGTCAGTTATCCAGTGCAGTGGTAGAGGGCACAGGGTGAGGCAGACCTGGGCACCAGGTCTAGTTCCACAGCTTAATAGCTGTGAGATCTTGGGAAAATAAGCTCTGTGGCCCATGTACAGAATGAGGCTCAGGGTACCTACAACTTCATAGAGATCATAGAGTTGCACTGTGAGGAGTAAGAGATAATGCAAGTGGGATGCTTAGGGTTGACTCCAGAGAGCTCTCAATAATGGTGTTTGCCAGGCTCTTATCTCTCTTTGACTCGATCAGTTTTCCCAACTATGAGACAGGGACCAGTGCCATTATACAAGGTTAGAGGTGTTAACAGGCTCTCAGGACGTACTTGATTAAGTGCTGTAGAGGATAGGTGAGTCCATGATTTTTACAGGATATTCATGTCAGACTGCCTTATTACGGTTGCAAAAAGTTCAATGACAGTGAAGATTTCAGGACATCCAAATTGAGGGGGCAGGTGGTTAAACCAGGCCTGTACCACCCTGTAAATACCCACTATAGCCTTCCTTGGCTGGGGCCAGCAGTAGGCCAAGCAAACCCATTTAAGATGGGACAGTGTTAACATGAAAGGACCTGGAGATGACCATTCTAAGTGAAGCCAGAAAGAGAACGAAAAATATATGTGGAATCTTAAAAAATGATACAAATGAACTTATTTACAAAAAAGAAACAGACTCAGAGACAAAGAAAACAAACTTATGGTTACCAGGGAAGAAAGGATATGGGAAGGGATAAATTGGGAGCTCGAGATTTGCAGGTACTAATTACTATATACAAAATAGATAAATAACAAGTTTCTACTGGATAGCACAGGGAACTATATTCAGTATCTTGTAGTAACCTATAATGAAAAATAATATGAAAACGGATATATGTATGTATGACTGAAACATTATGCTGTACACCAGAAATTCACACAACATTGTAAACTGACTATACTTCAATCAAAAAAAAAAAAAAAAAAAAAAAAGCTGGGACGGTGTCTATCTATCCCATTCCCCAAAACATCAGAACAGAAATCAGAGGCCATACCCAGTAGCATAACCCAGGGAAACGAGGGGGAGGATTTAAATGAGAACAACTGACAGCCAGCAACAAGGGAAAAGGGTTTCAGGTTTCCCAAGGAACTTAATTCAAACACAGGATTAAGCCAGTTTTGCAACAATGCACCATAAAGCTTTATAAAAGCAGCTGCCTTGCTCAGGCTTCATGCTCCTCAGGGGACTGTGCTTGCCGGTGCCCACCCAAGCATGGGTGAGGAGGCCTGGATGTTACGGGCCACTGAGCACAAGGTTGGTGCTCCAGCAAACCTGCTGACGTGTATACTTCTGACAAGCAGCCTGCTCCACACTTCCAACCCATTGTCACAACAGCTGATGCTGCCCTCAGCTGTGCCTCCCCACAAATGTTCCCAATCCTGAGCACCTAATGTGAACTCTGCAACAAGATTTTATACACTCTACCTGCTATACACTCTTAAGTTCCCTACAATGACCCAGGCAGTGCTTGAAGTTCTAGCCTTGGTGCGTACTCCCATTCATGAGTGGATTCACTCCCTATTGAGTGCTTCTGGTCTATATATCCTTTTTGATAGAAATCACCTCACAAAAAGTCATCTCCAAGACACTCTATTTCTACCTCTCATTTCAAATTTACAAAACAGAAGGCAAAATCCTCAGAACTCCAGGGATGCCAACATCATACGCTAGAAGGAAACTTAGGAAATCATGAGGTCTAATCTCCACTGAAAAGATACATGATGCCTCCTGTGCCATGCCTTCTGCCAATGCAGCCAGGTGAAGCACCCCCCCCCCCAGGATAACTCTGTTCGCATCCCTCTTCTTAAAAACCTTCAGTGGTTCTTTGCGAAATTCCCAAGTACCAACACCAATACCCAAGTTCAAGGCCCACCCAATGCAGTAAGGTCCCTACCTGATATTCTCTGCCTTATATCCCCTCATCCACAAATACCCAACCTCTCCAAGTTCATTCATACTTTCTTTGGTTCTTGACACTGTCTCTTTACTTGCTTTTACTCTGTCAAATTAAAATCCATTTTTTAACAACCTAGTTCAAACTTTTTAATGGCCAGTGCAGTTTTATACATTATCTTCCTTTCCTTTCAATCTTGAGTGTCTTGCTTATTCCTCTGCAATGGCACTTCCTCTATTCATTTTTTCTTACTCAGTTGGGTTCTTGTTACTCATTGAACAGATAGTTACTAACCACCTACAATATGCCATATTTTTGGGAAATTCAGGATGAGACATGGCCTCTCTACTCTTAAGGAAATCCCTGGTTTAGTGAGGGAAGCAAATCCATAAAAACATACTTGTTAAATTTTCCCCAGTAGGTTATATTCCCTAAAAGTCAGGATATCTTTATATTCCTACACTGCTAAACAGAGTGCCTGGTACATAGTAAATGTCCATTGTTAGCTTTATGGGAAGAAAAGCAATTTCCTCTTTCTGCAATGTGGGGCAGAGGGATATATTGTTGCAAAGACAGTCTTTAACATGGAACCAGAGGAAAATAAAACCTAATTTAATAAATACAACACATATTTTTAAATGTGTTTTAATTCCACAACCCAAAAGTTAAATGAGATAGAGATACAAAGAGAAACAGAGCGAGAGATCAAAACAGAGTGAGAGAGACAAGCAGGGCTTAGCTCTTAACTGTTAGTGAAACACACACATCAGACTTCACTGTGGACTTCAGAGTATTATCACCTCTGATTACAGGCTTAGGTGGATGAATTATTGGTCATAGCTCTACAAGGGCTCTTTATCCTTAAGCTTTCAAATATTCCCAAGTCTACCAAGCAGAAGCAACAGAGAACTGGTGGTTAGGAAGGCAGCATGGACTATGTCACCTGAGATCAGTCAGCAAAGACTCTAAAATTGTATGTGAAATATTTAGGTATATAATTACATTTTTCTGGGAAGGTTTACAGCTTTCACCAGTTTCTTAAAGAGGTCTGTAAATCACTCTCCCTACACACTTATAAACGTGCATACCTTGGAGAGCCAGTAGGCCAATACTGGCAAAGCTACACAGCAACAGGCATCCTAATACACTGGAGATAAAGATATAAATCAGTGCAATTCTTTCAGGCACCTGGCAACATCTATTAAAACTGTAACTGTTCCATTTGACCCAGCAGATTCCACTTGTAGAAATTTACCTAATAGAGACATTCACGGAAGTGCACAATGATATATGGACAGAATATCCATTACAGCATTTTAATAATTACAAACAATGAGAAATAAAACAAAATGTCCACCAGTAGAGGATGTATCACATAATACAGCATATACTATCAATGAAATACAACAGTCTCCAACAAGGAGGAGACTTACACCGACAAAAAAAGACTAAGACTAAGCAAAAAGAACAAGTTGCAAATATATGATTTCATCTTTCTTTTTAAAAAACATATATGTTAATGTGGCAGCAGCATAGTTCTTAATCTATCTAAATCCTCACATTAAACAGACTCAGCAACCAGATAGCAAAACCAACCCCATAAGCAACATTTATATCAAAATGAAGTGAAAAGATATCTACAAATCCCCAAACAGAAGCAGGTGAAGACAAATCTCCAAATGACATCAGATCTGCATGGTATCAGTCTGTATAAGACAACACAGGAAGCAATGAGGTGTCTGACAAACTTGAGAAAGCAAAGTCCCAAAGTAGTCAATTAGTATTCTCACACACACACACCACAAAGTGGGCCAATGGGAGAAGAGTAGCTGAACCTCGGCAGGATTTTTCTCAGTCCAATAGTGGGCAAGTACAAGAAACCTGGTGGTAAATTTTCAAAGGGCTAGAACAATCTAGCCCCACTGAACTCTCAAATTTAATTAACCAATGCTCCTTATCAGGACAGGGAGACACTGAGAATGCATGTCTAGGAGAGGAATCAAAATTAAGTAGAACTGGGACAACAGAAATAAAGGAAAGTCCAGATAAAAGCAGAGAAAGAAAATAGAGCCAGGAGACCTCATAGAGCAAGCTGCCATGTTCTTGAATACTACAAGAAAACAATAGAAAAGGAAGCAGTGTGAATTTAAAAAAATAATAATAAAGCCAAACTTCTTTCTGAAAGTTCAAGAAATCTAATCGCACATAAAAATGGTCCAAAACAAGTACTGAGGTCAAATCTTATACAATAAAGTTATTATAAAAAGAAAAACAGAATAAGGAGAAGAATAACATCCCTGCAGATAATGAAAGCAAGCCAGAAAAACATGACCATGAATAGATCAAAACTTCAACTTAGTATTTCAAAATGAGCTAAATACATTTTTTTAATGATACAAGATATTCAAGAATAAAAATAAGAAATGAGGTGCCAGAACTCAAAGAATTAGAAATAAAAGAACCAATAATTACACAAGAAAATGCCTTAAGATAGAGTGTGAAAAGAGGAAAATCTGAAAAACCAAAAATGAATGAAGTAAAAATAATAAAATTTGTCAGAAACTGGCAAACAATACAAAAAAAAAAAAAAAAAACAACAACATTAGATAAAGATAGCCCAAAAAAGTAAAGAGAACAAATACCAAAAACTGTAATTCAAGAAAAATTTCTCCTAAAATAAAAAAATAGTTTAAAAAACTATATATTGAAAGGACACACTGTGTACCTCAGAGAATACCAACCAGTAATGTCCAACAGCAAGACATAGTCTAGTAAAACTACTGGACTTAAAAGGAAAAAAGAAAAAAGATCATTTGGACAGCTAGGCCCAAATTACGACAATTAGATTGTTATCTGTTTTTGATAACAAAGCCTACTGTCAGAACGTGAAATAACATATTTAAGATACTCAGAGTAAGAAATTGTGAACCAAGGAGTTTATATTTACCAAAGGGATTTTTGGGTATAAAGACCACAGACTAACTTATCAACACACAAGAACTCAGAGAATATTGTTTTAATGAGCCCTGCCTGAGGAATTTATGAGAAAGCCCATTTCAGATAACCAAAATAGAGAGAGACTGTCATTAAGACTGGTGTTAAGTATCAAATACATATAATTAAATAATCTGAAGAAATAAGAATAAGTATGTGTTAAAACGAAGGAAGTATATAAAGGCTATATGCTCTGACAATGTAGACACAGTACAGCTATTTACAAATGATGAGCACAGACACACAAAGGAATGTTCTTAACTTTTTTCAGTAATCATATCAGAGGTGATAGCACTGCCATTCTGAAACTGTTATATGTATAATATGACTCAGGACAAAGGAGTAATTATTAGATATTCTAATTGTATACTCCCCTGTATCCTAGAAGGAGGATTCTTAGTGTGAAAGAAAAGAGATACAGACATATTATCTAAGAGGTTAAATAAAATCCTGTACTCCTGAGTATGAATATCTGTTTGAATGCAAGAGGTATATTATCATATATATTTTCCAGCCCTCATCAACTGAAAAGGCCTAGAAACAATGATTAACACAGTAGCAATTAGCAACCCTAAAAGCCAGATTATGTCTTAAGACATCATTTCCTATACAAGAAACCAAGGCTTCCTAGAGCAATGGCTGATTCCAATGCTAAGCAGGAAATAAAAAAGAGGATGTTGTCATACCAGATAGCAAAAGGGCTATCAATAACTACTACGGTAACATCAAAAGAGCTTACTTGCAAACCATCAACTGACCAAAGCAGAGACAATTTTAGTTTCAGTAAAAATAGCTGTTGCAGTGGGTTGAAACTTATCAAATATTCTTAAAGGAAAAAAAAAAAAACCCTCAACTAATCATCTTCAGAGGATGACTAGGAAACAACTCATAACCTTGAAAACTTATCAGTCAGGAAAAAGAACCAAGCATTTACCTTGTCTTTCCTTTATGAACTGTACCATTGGGTAACCAAATCGTATATGAGGGGAAGTGTCTTATAATCTTTATAAAAGTTATGCAGCTAAAAATAAAAAGGAAGTGACAGGTTTGAATATCATCACCTTGTAACCCCACAAAAAGAGAGGCAATCAGACATGTACTTCCTAACACAAGAATCCAAACCTATTTATAGTCCTATAATAGGGATAGAATCTGAGTCTAATTGAGCCTCTGAATAAAGCCGACAATCTGTAAGAAATAGTGAGGTCTGAGGAACATGACCAACTGCCTCACAAGTACGAAATCAGCAAAATTCAATCATGGAAATGGCCTGAGTTCTTCAAGAGGCAAATTGCAAG
The DNA here is from genome assembly GCF_048773025.1 of Camelus bactrianus. Taxonomy (NCBI): domain Eukaryota; kingdom Metazoa; phylum Chordata; class Mammalia; order Artiodactyla; family Camelidae; genus Camelus; species Camelus bactrianus. The sequence continues at coordinate 98,849,215 of NC_133541.1, forward strand.
GATAAGGAATGGAAGGAGGAATAACCAGTGGATTCAAGAAACTTAAAGGATATAACAATTTTTTTAAATGGTTAACACTTTAGAGTCTAGGGTGTACACTTGGGTAATACACTATTTTAAAATGCAAAGAAGCAATTACTGAAAAAATCAGGGTAACAGTTCCATTTGGTAGGAAAGAGAGGCTTCTCAGGTGCTTGGTAAAGTTCCATTTCTTAACTTGGGTAGGATTTCAGGAGTGTTCGCCTTATAATAATTCATTAAGCTATACATTTTTATTTAATGTTCTGTATCTGTATTTAATTTTATAATGAAAAGGGTTTTAAAAGAGTATATTAATATATATTTTCTCTGGTGAAGAAATTGGACTTACAAGGACTCCTACATTGTATGTTATACATCTTATGACTCTTTCTTTTTAATGGTGAGCATGTATTACTTTTAGTATTAGAAAATTAAATAAAGATTTATTTTAAAAAGAAAAAAGCAAGGGAGCTGGAAAGAGCAAACCAATCAACTATTTGATGTCTCTTACTATAGAATGGGTTCATTTGGGCTCCCTTGAAATATACTGTTGTAAATGGGATTTGTCTATAAATTATGTATCAACAACACATGCATTCTAAAGTGAGAAATAATGACACAAGAGTACCATAAGAGTACCATATAGTCATAATCAACATATTCTACTCAGGTACACTCTAACACATTCTGCTAAGCAGAGATGAGTCCAACCAATCAAATGTAAATGGCATTTTTGCAATAAACTATGTCACAGGTATTTTGCTAGGGTTATGGCTTTACAAGGAGATGGTCCAGAAGGCTGGGAGCATGGGCCTTGTTCAAACACAAACCAACAAGATGCTGGGTTCAATCTCAGTGCCTTTATTCCCAAATGACCTTGAATAGAGCCCTCACTCAACCAGCCAATCTGTCACTCAAGGTTTAAGCAAGAAACCAAAGAGTGGAAGAGAATGGGCACTTTAGGAGGATCTGTACCCACATTAGCAGTGGTGGGTGAGGTGGGTGTGGAGAGGATTAAAGAGTTTTTTAAATAGGACTCATTTCCTTTAAATCCCTCTTGTCTTCAGAACTAAGGATCTGAGTTATGTTTAATGCTTGCTATGGACTGAATGTTTGTGTACCCCTGCGCAATTCTTATGTTGAAACCTAATCCCCAATATGATGATATTTGGAGGTGAGGCCTTTGGGAGGTGATTAGGTCATGGAGCCCTCATGAATGGAGTTTGCACCTTTATATAAGAGACTCCTGCCCCTTCCATCAAGTGAGGCCATGAGAAGACAGCCATCTATGAACTGGAAGCAAACTCTCATCAGACACTAAGTCTGCTGGTCCCTTGATCTTGGACTTCTCAGTCTCCAGAACTGAGATATAAATTCCTGTTGTTCATCAGCCACCCAATCCACAGTATTCTGTTATAAAATTCCATACAGACTAAGATGATGCTATATGACCATAATGACTGAAATGCACAAAAAAGCAACCAGAGTCTGGTAGCATTATCCACAGAAACCTCTGAAAGAAGGGTGTCCTGACCAACCTAGACAGAGTTCAATGCAGTTCTACCTTGAGGTTGGTGGATGGAAGCAAGACTTTTCAAAAGCTTCCATCCCCTGGAACTTTATTTCTCCTCTGTAGCACAGGTAACTCAAAACAAGGACATCAGTCCAAACTGCTCTATGGAGTAAAAGCAAAACTCCAAGGACTTTTCTGAGTGACAGCCACTGACAGGCATGAAAATGATATGTGTGCTTAAGTTTTTATGTCTAGCCCTACTAACTCTACAAAACTGAAACCACTTCCCTAAAAACCAACTACTCCTAGATGCCCCAAGCAGTCCCCACCACTTCCCTTGGCTCTGCAGTCATCACTAACAGAATGCGTCACAGGGAAAAAAAACAATCATAAGATAATGCTACATAAATGCTAGTGTATTTAGGGGGAATAAATGTCAAGGTAAAGCAGAAGTATTTACTTTCCATGAGGGAGATGGTGATTTTGTATGTCAATGCCTATTATGCTGAATTGATATCAGTTTTTACAAATCACTAAAATATTTCACATCATCATTTTGGATGGCTATGGTAGTCACAGTGACAGAACCTACAATGACCTTCCACAAGCTTTAGAGTCCAGACATCTGGAGTTCACAACTTCCTCTATTCTAAGGTTCCATTTTCCCAGGACACATAGTCAGGCATGGAGAACAGGGAAGTTGTGATTCCCAATGGAATTTGCCACAAGCAAGCCCATCCATCCTCTCAGCCTCTTGGCATTCCAGAGAAGCTGTGGACCCCAGGTCCAAGGACCCTAATGTCCTATTATTTAGTCCCTTCTGAAAGTTGCTTAAAAGTGACATAAAGGAAGCAGCTTAATTTACAGCCCTATTCTTTTAATCTTGGTCAGCCAGACTTTCACAGACATCAGTTTATTTCACTTTATAATATATTAGACAAAACAACAGTACCAGAATCAGCTCCAAGGCAGCAACTCACTCTCAGGGGTTTGGCTGACATTTATAAACTGATCCTATTTCTCTCTTGTGTTTTATGTTATCAGCTAAACCTGTCAACTTAAATTATTGCCTTGTAACCAAATCAGAGTTATCTATTACTCTGGTATGTGTACATTTCTGAAGCTTTGTACCTATATCAAATTTTGCAAGGGTAGAAAACAAGACCATAAATAAACAAATGGAGAACAGAATATGCTACCATTACTTCAGCAACAGAAGCTAAAAGTCAAATGCATTACATGGAAAGCCACTAAAATGGCTGAATATATAGACCTTGGGAACAGCAAAAGCTTGATACTAATATAGTCATTTGTACATTGCCCCATCCTGTGATCAATCTCTGGGCTCTGGTAGTTCAAAGCATCTCCATTTAGAAGAGTAAATAACCATCCCTAGGGCCTGTGACTGGTGGGTGGACATTTGAAAAACTGGGGGCATGATGTCAAAAAGGTCAGATTTACAGCCACTCCATTTAGTTCACCAGCACAGTAACAAAGAAACCAATTTCCCTTCAACTGGTATGGCTAAACGGTCACTCTTACTCAAAGACCACTGTGACCCAAATTGACCAAAAAAATAGCCTCCAATAAGACATTTTAAAAAAAGCTATTCCCAGGGTGGGGCCAAAACAAACAAACAAACAAAAGCTATTTCCCTCTCAGGACTAATTCTGGTTATTTAACCACCACCTCCTCCACAATCTAAAAACAAAATTTCCCCCAATTTTTCTAGGATTTCATGATGCCAAATATATGATATTTCATGAACAAAATGCATAATTTCTTCTTTGTTTCCACAATAAATAACTTCAAAACAACAAAAAGTGCAAAACGATGACATACATTTCAATTTCCTCCAAATTTCTATTATCCAATACTTAAGATTTCCTCATTATTTCACCTTTTTTACACTTTACTTAACTTGTCATAAGCATCAGTTATGACTTTCAATTACAAGCTCACAGTGGCCAGGGACAGTAATTTTTTAACTTGAATATTTGTACAGTTCCCCGCCAGGCAGCATATCCCCAGAAAGCTGACTGCAGGCTCAATGGATGGAAGGGGCATTCTATGGTCTACAGAGAGGTGCTGAGGCTTGAAAGAAAAATGACCACCTGAGACACCACCCATCAAGAGGGACTGGTGTTTCTTTGGCTTTCATAATGAAATTCTAACAGGCCCAAATCCTGGAAAAGTAGGCCAAAGTCCCATCCTACAACAAAACTAACTCCCCAAATGCTCTTGTCTAGAATGTAGTTCCAATACAACAATCTTTTTCATTCTCTCTGGGAATTTACTGTTCAATCTCCCTTAGCTTTTCTTAACAGGTACCATCATACACCCACAAACCAAGGCCTTCATACACATCCAGGGTATATTTCCCCAAAGCCACCTCTATGAATAAACCTGAAAGGGCAGAGCAAAGTTCTGTGCAGAGGCACCAAAACAGTCACTAATGTGCTGAGATTTGAGAGCTACCACAAAGACACTGCAATCCCAATGCCATCCCCAAATCCTACTAATCAAATCCCATTGATAAGAGTCATCTTTTGGATCAAATCTTAAGTTCATCCTAGGACAAACAACATGTTTTAGTGCACCTTAGGAGGAGGTCATGGCAGGGTAGGAGTGGTGTATACGAGTGTGCCTTCCACTGTCCTCATTTTCTCTTAACACTGTCCAGACAAACTAAAGCAAAGATCAAGGAGGTTCATATGTAGATCTGGGATTTGGAAAGATTTTGTATGATCCCATGGACCCTCAGCACAGCAAAGATGTCCCTCCACGGTCACTTATGCTATGGGGCTATATTTTTCCATGTAAAATCTTACATACACATTTCTGGGTACACTAAAAGCAATATTTGGTTACTATACACTCCTGTGTCTCTAATACTTGTCTAACCTAACCATGTCTGAAAAAAACTAAAGAATTATAGTGGACAAAATTGTAATTAACAAAAAAGCATCCCAATCTCTCACTGAGGTGTCAGGAAATTTTAAAAATCTTCATTTCTGGAATCATCTTAACTCTCTTAGAATGCTTCGGACTTCATTTTCACTATATACATACTGAAAGCCAAGTATCTTCCCACCTGAGCCTCTCAATTTCACGAGACTTACTTTCTTCATGCCTCTGTGCCAGAGAGAGTCAGAGCAGTAGGAAAAAGCAGGCCCCAATCTGCAGAGGCCACCCACATGGTCAGGTACAACTTCTCTGCTGAGAAACGTGGCCTCACATTGCATGTCAACTCCTCACCCATCCCAGTGGATGGAGAACCGCCACTACACGGCATACGTATAAAATGCCAGGCAGCGATCCCAGCGTTGCTCCCCATGGCTTTAGCTAGCAATATCTAGCACTTTCCACTTGAGAATTTTAAATTAATAAAGCAGCAAAATAAATGACCATCAAGCAGGTATTTAAGACACATTATAGAAAAGGAAGTTATGTTTCCACATCAGCAGTAAATTAAGGCAGACCAGCATCAGCCATCTACTTTCTAGACCAGCATAGCTCAACAGAACTTTCTGTGATGATAGAAATGTTCTAAATCCATCCTGTCCATTACAGCAGCCCCTGGTCACACATGGCTATCAAACAACTGAGATGTGACTAATGAAACTAAGGAACTGAATTTTTAATTTTAATTAATTTAAATTTAAATAGTCACAAATGGCTAGTGACTACCATATTAAACAGCACAGAAGTAGATCCTCATTTCACAAATAGCACACATCCCTGGAGTACTGTGAAGGCCCAGTCAAACACTGGATGGAAAAGGGCTTTGAGAGGCATGATGGGCAGCACAAACATAAGTTGGAGTCCTGGGGCTCTGCAGCAGAGGCTCCTTTAGGGGACTCAAATCCAGTTTACAACACTGAATATCTCTTGCCAGTTCCACTTCAGGAGACTCTAAGCCAAGGAGTAAACAAGAGCAGTGGCTGTCTAGAGGAGTCAGATAGGAGGCCAGAGATCCATTAGTACTACATCTCTTCTGAGGACAAGAATTATGGATAATTCCCCTCTCTCCAGAGCTAATTGTTATAATAGATACCTACTCCCTGAAACAAAAATGCTCAAGGGCCATCTCCATAATTTAAAGGAAGGCTGAGTGTAATTGAATACAAACATAAATAATAGATGAAAACAAGTACAGAATACCCTGCCCTCCCAAACAATTCAGATAACCCTTTCAGAGATGGAGAGGGGTGAGATGGAAAATAATTTACAAAGGAGGGGCAAAGGAATAATAAGTTGTTCTGGATTTCTTTAGTTCAGGTGGTGGCAAAAATGAACTAAATGGAAAACTGAACTCTACCTAATAACTAAAACCAAAAAGTTCAACAAAGTAAAAAAATCACTTCATAATCACATTATTCTTATACAGCCTACGGTTTTCCTCCATTTCTGAGGTCTGAAGGAATTATCTCTATTAGCAAATGTGCACTAGCTATACCAGTATTTTCCAATGACCTTTTTCTTCTCCATACCAACTTCAAAGTCCCAAGAAAAGAAAAACCAAAGGGAACAGGTAGGAAAAGCGGAGATTTCTACTTTCTCTCACATAGTCACAGCTAATATCTTTCAGCAAGTCCCCTAGACCTATACTTACTTCTGATCTTAAACAAAAGAATTTCTTATGTAACTCATGGCTATGGTGTTTGGTGGTGGAGGTGGATATATGTTATTGTACTTGGCACTATATCGTGAGTGAGGTATTTTTCTCCAAATAAAGCTATATATAAACACAAAAATTGCTGGACACAGATTTTACCATCCATGGACACACTAATGAAAATACTCAAACAATTAAGATTTTTATTAAAAAGGCCAACATGTGTCCATTCATTTTTACACTGCCACAATGCACACGGTATAAAGAGAAATGGATCATTCCAGATAAAGAGCTGTAGGCTTAGGTTGTCCTGAAAGATGAAAAACTGACAAGTTAGATTGTGAAAAGTCCTGGCCAAAGCCTTCAATCTTAATCTGACCACTATTTCAGTTCCTGCCAAAAACCAACCTGACAGTAGATATCTGAGGAAGGAAATCTAAAGCACAGGCTCTCTCCACTCTGCTAAGGGGATTCTACTCTGTATCCTAGTTAAAACTGAATAATCCTCACTGGATTTGTCCCCTACATAACAAATTCATTAAAACCTGCTTTCTTCCATGTCCTCAGATTTCGTTCAGGTTCTATGTAAGGAACAGATTGGAAAAAAAAATTGTGCATTTCCTGAAAAAAATCTTTAGTTAAAGACATTGTCCAGTATATGATTTAATGTCTATTATAAAAATGCTTTTAGCTAAGTAAGCCAGAAAGAGAAAGAAAAATACCATATGAGATCACTCATATATGGAATCTAAAACAAAACAAAACAAAACAAAAAACCAAACATAAATACAAAACAAAAACAGACTCATAGACATAGAATACAAACTTGTGGTTGTCAAGGGGGAGGGGAGTGGGAAGGGATAGACTGGGAGTTCAAAATTTGTAGATACTGACAGGCATATGTAGAATAGATAAACAAGATTATACTGTATAGCACAGGGAAATAAACACAAGATCTTATGGTAGCTCACAGTGAAAAAAAATGTGACAATGAATGTATGTATGTTCATGTATAACTGAAAAATTGTGTTCTACACTGGAATTTGACACAATATTGTAAAATGACTATAACTCAATAAAAAAAATGTTTAAAAATTGCTTTTAGATCAGTCATTAAGAGTACCAGGAAAAAGCTTCTTTCTCAGCAGACAACCAGTATAATTTTGGGCTATTTTATTAGATAATAGTAATTATGTGATTCATCATATTTCCCTTTTTCTCCTGCCTGCCAGGACATTCAGAATTATAGTTAATGTTTAGATCCTGTAACCAAAGTAGCTAAGGTGGTTATTATATTTATTTTCCCCAATCCCATCCAATCCCATACCCACTGAGAGTTTTAATTAATTTTAATTTATATTTAAGCAGTCATATATCTTTCACTAAAAGCTACTTAAAGTTCTTTTAATTAGAAGGCAGCCTCAAAAAAGAGTTGTACTACCATATTATGAGCACGGCATTAACCACTGTTATCACAGTGTGGTATCGATGATAGTTCACTTAATAAATTCCTGAAAGTGAGTACATTCAGGGCAACAGGAAGGCAGGCATACAACAGAACACAGCATCCTTCAGGAACAACTGGGGTAGGGGAATGCTCTCAGAAAGTAAGTTTGGACGGCAGTATCAATTCTAGACAGGGCAAATATTACTTTTTTGTAGATAAGAAAACAGATGACAAAGAGCTCAAGTAACTTGCCCTAGTACCTGGATCTCTCCACTGTACCAAAGTGCTGTGCCCATGAACCCCTGCTGTGAATAGAGCCTTCACAGACCACATGGATGGCTACAAGGACCACAGAAGATAATCCTAGATGGGGAGAGAGGCCACACCAACTAAAAATGAGATATACTCAAGCCATTCTCATTGCAGCCTATTAAGTATGTTCATAATAAGTCATGATTTCTAACCTTAAGGGTATAAGAGGGGACAGGGAAGAAAAGAGGAAATTAGCAGTAACCAATTACCTCTTGATGCTAGGCATTCAAATAATAGATAGATAGATAGATAGATAGATAGATAGATAGACAGACAGACAGACAGACAGACAGACAGACAGACAGACACATAGATACATCGATTGATCGATCGGATCAATCTCCATTTTCATAACAATCCTGGGGGGTAGGTATTCCCATTTTACAGATAAGAATACTTTGGTTATACTACTAGCCCAACTCAACAAATATTTACCAAATATCAAATTACCAAGCACTGTGGATTCTGCAAACCACAGTGGTTCCTGCTTAGAGTTGGCTGGTGGTAGAACTGGGTCTGCAACCCAGGTTTGTCTGGCTTCAAAAGCAGTTCTTCCACCACTGACATTGCTTCCCCCTGTCTCTAAGCCAGGCTGAGGACACACTGAGCCTGACAGTATTTCAGGAACAACCAAATCTTAACTGTCAACACCTCTGCTGCCTCTCCCCTAAAAAGCAGATTGAGGCCAAATAGCAAAGTCTCTCACTGTGTGCTGTAAGTCCTTTGATGCAAAAGACCAAAATCTATGCTGATCTGGGGCCTGGAAGCACCTGCAAAGCAGACATCATTAAAACTCATGAGAGAGATTGGTGCGCTGGTAGAATAATGGATTCCCCAAAGGCTGGACAGCTCAGCCCCTCTGGCCCAAAACTCTCCCATCATTTCCTCCTGCCATTCCTGGAAGGCACTAATCCACACTTCAATTACTTTGTGTCTTGATGGATTGCTGAATTGAATTTATCTCATGCTAGGTTAGGGCCTACATTGCTATATGGAAATGGATTCCTCTAGGGATCAGTAAGAACACAGATGAGATTTCCAATCACATCCTTGTCAATCATAATCCCTGGGATCCTAGTCAGGAAGCTGGTAATAAATTAAAGGCCAATCGATCAGCCCCATCAGGCATACAGCTCCTGCTCAGGAAAAAGCAGGGCCTTTAGTCCCTGCCAAAGTATAGGAGCACTAAAGCCCCAGAATATCCAGATATGCCAGGGGCAAGGCAGCCCAGCTCAACCAACAGTGATGGAGCAGCCACTGAACACAGACACCTAGCCTGGCCCTAGAGGGGTTCAAGGATTCAAATGATACAACTCCCTCTGATTCAAGAGCAAGAAGGGGGAGGCCCTTTGCGCTCTCTCTCTCTCCACTTTGGAGATGGCCCGCACTCTGTCTATGGAATGTGTACCTACTTTTACTTTAACCTGAGCCCCCAATTCCCACATCTCTTTCCTTGCCTTTCTCTTGCCTTATACTCTATGCAGTATGTTATCTCTCTAAATAAATCTACCTTAATTCAAAAAAAAAAAAAAACAGCAAGAAGAGGGGAAATAAGGCAAATCCAAAAATTACTGTAATATGAGACTCGATGTGAGCTTCATATGAGAGGCTGTGGGGTGGGTAGAGGGGCTGAGGAGCAAGGAGTAAAAGCACCTGCTGGTGGGAGAAACCAGGGAGGAGAAAATGTAGATGAACCTTGAAGGTTGGTGACAACTTTTTTCTCACTTTTTTTCTTGCTTTATTATGCTTTATGTTTCCTGATTACTACAGAAATATATAACCATTATATTTTTAAAAATCAAACATTACAGGAATACATAATCATCCTACAATCCCTATAATCATTACTTTTCTTTAAGAATAATCATTAAAAGGACATAGTTTTCCAATTTTTTCTCTATACATTCATATACATTTATTACTAATAATCTTTTCAGGAACAGAATTATACAATATATATACTGTCATACAACATGTTTTTTTTATCATCTAGCAGTATACCTTCAATATCATTCCATGTCAGCACATATTCATCTACCTTATTTCTCAACAGTGTCACAGTATTCTACTGCAATTTATATAAATCAATATGATTTTAACAGGTAGAAATTATGTAGCCTGGGGGCAAGAGAGTGGAGAAACTGGGGAGCGGAAAATAAGTTTCAGGATGAAAAGTAACATGAGCAAGGGCAGGAAAGAAAGTCCAGGGCACAATCAGGGAAACAGAAGCAGTTCCATGGCTAGAAAATGAGGTATGTATAGGATCACAGTAGGAGGTAAGGAGGAAAGAGAGAGGTTGTGGGGCCTCATAACCCAGGCTGAGAAGTTGGACCATAACTCTCTAGGCAATGGGGAAGCATTTCAGCTTCTTCTGGGAAGTCATGCTACAATGGCTATGACAGAAGAACAGTCGCTTAGACAGACTGAAGCAGTGGCCGATATGTACAGAATGCACCTAGAAGCAGACCCACCTGGAGTTGGGGAAACTGGGCAAGGAACCACAGCTCAGTTAGAAGTCATGGGGTGGGGATAAGAAGGAACAGTGGGAAGGGAAACAAGTGATAGGACACAGCAAAGCAAAGTGACTGATGAGAATGGGCTGGTAAGGAGGGAAGGAAGGAGATGACAAAGTTTCAAGGTAAGGTAACGGGGAGAATAATGACGCCAGGATTAAACAGGAAGAATGGGTTTTGGAGGAAAGTATTACGAGCTTGGTTTTAAAGAATGTGTAGCTATAAACAACAAGTTCATACTGTGTAACACAGGGAACTATATTCAATATCTCGTAGTAACATGGTGAAAAAGAATATGAAAATGAATATATGTATGTTCATGTATGACTGAAGCATTATGCTGTACACCAGATACTGACACAACACTGTAAACTGACTATACTTTTATATATATATATAAAAGAATGTGTAACACCAATGGGACAATTGGATATATATCAGGCAGCTGAAGACACAGGATGGGTTCAGGAGGTAAGGCTGAGGCTGGAAACGCAGGCTTGGGAGTCATCTGATAGCAATGACAGCTGAAGCCAGAAATCTGAGGCAGAAAACGAAGAGAAAAGAAACAATTCTTTCAATGGCCTTGATAAATAGCTACGTGTGAAAAGTAGGAGAGAGAAAAGGAGTCAGAAAAGAGGTAAGAATGGACTCTAGTGCAGTAACAAATGTAGAATTTGCCAAATTTAACTTCTACATAAATGAGAGGTATTAAAATAACAAATTATTATATTTATAGGCTTTCTTCCTTCCTCCCTCTTCCAGCTCCAGCTCCACTCCTAGAGCTAGCAATTAGACACCAATTTCAGCTCAGCTCCCAGGACTCTTAACTTCCACCCTATAGCCAGCCATTCTTCATTCCTAATCGTATGATCCCACCTCTTTCCCTATATGACAACAAGGTGAGGAAATCAATGGGGCTGGCAATAAATAATGACAGGTGCCATGAGGTCCATGTTACATCAAGAAGAGTGAGGCTACAAGGACACTGAGAGACTCTAAGAACCAAGATGAGGTTGATGGGCCACAGACCTGACTCCCTGAGGTAAAACAACAGCTTTTGGGAATTAGGAGTAATCAACAGACCAGAACTGGGGGGTCAGTCATATTGTTTTAAGTTCTGGAGACAGGAGGTGACAGAGTGGGTAGGACTGTGAAGCTATGGGAGAGCCACCAGAAGCAGAGGAAAGCCACATAATTCTCAAGTAATGGGGAGGGGCAAAGCCTCCCCAGAGAAAAGATAACCAGATCACTCTCTTCATATCCTAAATGGCTACCTATGGCAAGTAACCAGCCAGCCATCCACTTCCAGGTGCCCCCTCTCTCTTCCTAGAAGACAGCTGGCACCTGTCTACCCTAACTTGGGAATCTCCCTACCCGCTTCCCCCCACCGGACCACTGTGCCTCTGTTCCACACTCTATTCCTCACTCTCTCTTTCCATGTTGAGCTATTATTAAGCCTGTCAAGCTGTTATCTCTGGAGCACAGATTCCTCTAAAAAGATGACACAGAATTCTGACCCCCTGCTTCCTGTCGCTGCTCTGCCCACAACAGTTCTTTCATTCACTCGTTTAGCAAACATTTGTCAACTGCTGACTAGGTGCCCTTTCATTTTGTTCTTTCTCTGACAAAGAACAGTGAAGTCAAAAACACCATGAAACATTTTGAAAACCCAAACCACTCCTGGTTAGTTGACTGGTTGAGAATAAAACCTTTCTAATAAGCAAGATTTCACTCCCCATGGGAACTCGTTCCCAAGTCTTCAAATGCCAGGGCTCGGCTCATTCTACCTGACCTGGTGCCAACTCTACCAGCCCACCTGGCTTCTGTCCACTAGCTCAGTTTCTAAGAACACTGCCTGGGACAATTATGGGAAGAATCGTCCCAAAGAAGTCAGTTTCCCATATGCCTGAACTCCAAGCTGTTCCCAGCTACACTGCCTATACTGTGGCAAATATGTTCAGATCCCCCTTTCAAGGAAAAACTTGCTTCAGTCAGCAGGCAACCTACACTGTTAGCTCCTTCAGGGTCTGTCTCACCTCAGTCAAGGTCATAACCTTTAGGAGCAGCCTATAATTGGGTACTGAGTCAGCCATAGGTATAAAAACCTTACCATTCTGGCCTAATGCAAGACGACCAAAAAACAACACTCACTCCAGAACTCCTTGCTGGGATGGCCATGGCTTCACTGGGTTTGCATCACAGTTTGACTTCTTCCTCTTTCTAATCCTACTTCCATCCCCTTCCTTTCACAGATGTTGATCCCTCATAAATACATTGCAACTTGGCATCCATCTCAGTGGCTGCTTCAGGAGAACCCAACTCAAAAATTTTCCAACTTGTGAAGATGCTATGCCTTGTGGATCCTATTTATGGCAGGACCCCAAGCTCTGGTAGGGCTATAACACTGTCTTGTCAGAAGGAAGCAGAAACAAGTAAATAGTCCCTCTGTGACTATGCAACATTTGGAGGACTCCCTCAAAAGCCCTGAACTGAAGTAGTGGCCAAAGTGTCTAGTACCACCCACCAATTATAACCACGTTTCTCTAGTTAGCACACTCTATTCCTCTAGTCAATCATTTATTTAGAGCATCTACCCTCCCTGCAACCTGTGACTCCCCATTCTCAGTAGAGATCTGGCCTTCTACATCACAGAGCATACAGAAACTATGAGATGGAGTCTCCCCAATGTCTCCTTTCCAAAGGTAGACTCTATCCCTTTTCACTCCACACTCACTCACTCTATTCCCACCCAGTGACAACTACTGATTCTTCTTGCTCCTCATCTTATGAGATTCCGTGGCAGTACCTTACTCAAGAGATCAGTATCTAGTCCTAAAGTATTCACCCTGACTTCCTTGAGACTGCACATCACTGGTTCCCTCCTGCCTCTAAAGACTCTCCTTCCCCAGATTCCTTTGCCAGCTCATCTTCTTCTACCTACCTTTATAAAGGAGTTGACATTTCTCTGAAGTCAGTCCTTGCTGTCTTCTGGGGCTCATCATACACACCCCCCTCCCAATAAAGCACCAAAATAAAACTAGAATGATCTACTAGACAACAAAATAAAATATATTGCAAAGTCTATATAATTAAAATGGTTTGGTAACTTACACACGAATAGACAAAAATAGGGAACAGGAAAGAAAATTCAAAAATAGACCCAATTGCCTATGGAAATCTAGTACACAGATAGTATCTCAAATATGTGGGGAAAGGAGAGACTTTTTAATAAGTGTTGGTGGGATAATTTAACAGACATATGGAATAAAACAAAATCAGTTCCATTCCTTATGCCTGTATAGCAGAATAAATTTCAAACAAATCATATTCAAATGTAAAAAATGAAACTATACAAGTATCAGGAGAAAACATAGGTGAATTCCTTTATAACCTGAGAGTAGTGAATAACTTCCTAAATATGAGTCAAAACTCCAAAATCAATAAAAAGTATTAATAAATTTGATTATGCAAAGATAAAAATAAGTTTATAAAGTTTTAAATGCATGGAAAACAGCATGAGCAAAGTAAAAAGACAAATGACAAACTGGGAGAACCTTGCAACTTAATACGTCAGCTCTCTACATCCATGGGTTCTACAACCAACGGTGGATTGAAAAAATTCAGAAAAAAATTCCAGAAAGTTCTCAAAAGCAAACTTGAATTTGCCACGCACCCAGAACTATTTATGGAGCACTTACAATGTATTTATAACTATTTACATAGCATCTATGTTGTATTAGGTGTTTTAAGTAATCTAGAAATAACAAAGTATAAAGGAGGATGTGCATAGGATATATGAAAATACTACACCAATTTCTACAAGGAACTTGAGCAACACAAATTTTGGTATCTGTGGGAGTTCTAGAATCAATCCCCCATGCATTCCATGGGACAATTATATTATGGACAAAGTGTTAACATCTCTAATATATACAGAGCTTTTAAAAACAAAGAAGAAAAAGACCAACAACCCTATATAAAAAAGGACTGGAGATATGAACAAGCAGTTCACAGAAAAGTGAATTCAATGCCCATTAAGTATATAAAAAGATGGTCAATTTTGCTCAGAATATAAGAAAGGTCAAATAAAACTACAGTAGAAAATCATTTCCCACCTATCAGATTGGCAAATACTTATCTGCAGGTGACACTACAGGGAAACAAGCACTTGCGTACACTGCTGATAGAAATGCAAAATGTATAATCCCCATGGAAGGTAACTTGGTAATATCTAATAAAATTACAATTGGACTCGCCCTTTGACCCAGAAATCTGACTTCTAGGAATTGATTTTAAAGGCATTAGCAACAACCTGAATGATCTTCAAAGGAGATCCTTCCCCAGGGCCTTCAGAAAGAAACACGACCTGGCTGATACCCTGATTTCAGCCTGAGACCCTCAGCAGAAGATCCAGTTAACCAGTATACCTGGACTTCCAACCTACGTACACTGTGAGATAAACCACCACACCACTAAGTTTGTGGTTATTTGCTACACGCCTATAACTTGTAATATTGACCTGCAGATGGGACAAAGGATTTACATAAGACTAAGACTAAGATGGGAATAAGTCGGCTTTGCAAGATCTTAGGCAATCTAATTTGGCTGGATGGCAGGTAGGCAGAACTAGGGACTTAGAACATCTAGGTTCTGGAGGCCAGCTTTCCTTGACTGACCATCCACTGAGGGTGGGGGAGTGGAAGGTGAGGAAGAAGGTGGAGGAGGGGAAGTCCCTGGCAGGCTGCCCTGCTGGTAAAGAGCATGTGATTACTCAGACTTTGAAAGACACTCAAGAATCTTCAAGTACTTCAGTTTCTTTTTATCCCCTCTCTCCTGGACACTCAGGCTTTAAACCGGACAGCCTTAAAAAAATTTTTTCTAACAAAAACATAGTCTGTTATTCGGTACAAATTTCTCCTCTGTAAGTATTCCTTTTATATAAGTCTGCTTCTGCAGATAATTGAACCCAACTGTGATATCTGAATAGTTTTAAGAAAGTACACTCTGCTCTACTTGCAAAGGGAGTCCTTAAGACAGGCAAAATGGAAAGGGATGCAAGATGCCCTGCTAATTTGTCTCCAAGATGAATCTACTCCAGGCCCAGGCCCAATCCCTGTACCCAGCAGGGAGCAGACCTTTGCTCAGACAGCACCACAGATGTGATGGGCCCAGCACCAAAAACGTAAGGCAAAACCGCTACATCTTCGGGTTCAAGACAACCTGAAAACTACAGGAAATGGGAAATGTCAAACACAAAGGAAATATCTTCTATCTTACAGTTCTGTTGTTCCTCATGACTTTTATTCAGGCCTCGAATCTGTGTGACTCCATTCTTTGGGAAGTATGTCCTATGAAGTCTAAAAAATATATATTATGAGATATCCAGTCTCAAAGCAGGAAAAAAACAGGTGCCACTAAACAGGTGCTGCCCCAAATCCTCCAGAACTGAGTCAGGTCCATCTGTCAACCAATATTCCCCCAATTCTTGCACCTGGAAAAGTGATGACAGTACAATTTTCCACCCAACAGAAAGTTCATAAAAGCATCAGAGGAAAGCACAGGACCTCTGGCATGGGCACTGAGTATGGAAGAGATTGGTGTTCAATAGTTCAAAACTGCCTTTCCATCCCTTGCTCATTACACTGCTATCAACCACACATTTTTCTAAGAAATTTTTTAATCCATACTTTTAACCATGCATTTCCTATTTATTACGTCAGGTAGGTTTGCTTTAGTTTGTCCTAAATTTAGTTCCCTTAAGATCAAGCAATGTTGTCAGGTTCTTTTGACCAGGATTTGCTAAACCAGTCCACATTCCCACCACCTTTATCTTTTAAGTTTTCAGTGCTTGTCACAGAGAAGCTAAGTACATATTCATGATTAAATGAATTTTCCTTCACTAACCTTACTTTTCTAGATCAAAGAGTCATATGCTTCCCTCGTTGTCCTCACCACCATACACATTCTACATCTGTCATAGTGAACCAGCCAGTCTCAGATTACAGGTTTAACCATGGGTGTATATTGAGAAGGATGTCTCTCACACTCCAACCCTCACTTTTAGGGACAACAATTTCTGCCAGGAAAATAGTAAATGATATCATTCACTTGTTCTTCCTGCTGGTGGGTGAACAAATTGGAAACACACAATACACCTCTGACATGATTCTCATTCCCATCTGAGCTAAAGTAGAATAGAAACAAGTGTCATTTCCTCTATTAAAATGGGAAACCACCAGAAATCTCAAAAGAGAAAGGGAAGTCCAAACACAAAATCCTCTTGTTAACGGACAAAAGAGTGATACAGAGGAATTCATTCTTTCATTCATTAACAAATATTTATTCAACACCTGCTATGAGCTAAGCACAGTTCTGAGCCTTTAAGAGCCAGATGTGAGCAAGACAGACCAAAATCCCTATTCTCTCAGAGTTCTGTAGTGTGGAGATAGATGATAAACAATATCAGTGAAATACATAATATTAGACAGTAAGTGCTAAAGAACAAAATAATGCAGGGAAAAGATACGAAATGTCAAGGAGGGAAAAAACTTGTTTCAGATGGTAGCCAGGGAAGGCCCTGTTTCAGAAAGTCACTTTTTAATTTTTAGAATAATTTGAGGTTTAAGGAAAATTTACAATGACAGTACAGAGATTTCAAAAAAATTCTCGTACAACTCTCACCCAGTTTCAGTTCCCCTAATGTTATCATCTTCATTACTGTGGTACATTTGTCAACATTAAGAAGTCAACAGTGCAGGGTGTGGCAGAGTAGGAAGACCCTGACCAACCTCACCTCCTCCCATACACCCACCAAAAATTTAACTATTTACAGACCAACTATCAATGAGAATAACCTGAAGACTAGCAGAAAAGATTTTCCACAGCTAAACATAAAGATATAAAGAAAGAGCCACAACAAGACTGATAGGAGGGACAGAGACAAGAGAGTCAAGACTCACACCTTTGGGTAGGTGACCCACAAATGGGAATATAATCACAACTGCAGAGATTCTTCCCAAGATGTGAGGGATCCAAGTCCATACCAGACTCCCCAGTCTAGGGGTCCTGCATCAGGAAGTTGAGCCACAAGAACATCTGGCTTTGAAGGCCAGTAGGGCTTGCATATGGGAGAGATGGAGGGCTATAGGAAATAGAGACTCTGCTCTTAAAGGGCTCACACAAAATCTCACATGCTCTGAGACCCAGTGCAGAGGCAGTAATTTGAAAGGCACCTGGGTCAGACCCACCTGCTGATATTGGAGAGTCTCCCAGAGAGGCAGGAGGACACCTCCAGGGACACAGGAACTGGTGACAGCCATGTTGGGGAGTTTATTCTACCACAAGGACACTGGCAATGGTAAGTACCATTTTGGAGTCCTCTCTCTAGCCCATCAGCACCAAGGGCTTACCTGCCCACCAAAGGGTGTGCACCAATCCAGGGACCGCCCCCTCCACCCCAAGTCCTGGTGCCAGTTACATCATGACCACCAGCAGGCTGGCATCAGTCCCAAGATCTCTTGGGCTGTGTAGCCAGTCATGCCATAACCCAGCTTGCCTTCCAGTGGCCAGCAGCCTTCATACAAGGCAGGGCCTGGCAGCTAGGTTCTTGGGCCAGGGGCTAGGCTAGAGGCTAACCCCACCTACCAGCACATCCACAGTGGCCGGTGCCACCAAAAGAGGAAGGCTCATGCAGCCACATTGGGGGTACTCCTAGAGCATATAGCTCTGGTGACAAGAGCAGAGTGTGCTGCTGGGCCCCAGAGGATATCTCCCACATAAGGCTACTTCTCTAAACTTGGGAAACAAAACCAACCTACTAAAACACAGAAATAAAAACAGAGAATTAGGCAAAATAAGGCAACAGAGAATGTGTTCCAAATAAATGAATAAGATAAATCCTCAGAAGAACAGCTAAGTAAAGTGGAGATAAGCCATCTACCCAATAAAGAGTTCAAGAAATGATCATAAAGATCCTCAGTGAAATCAGGAGAATGGATAAACAAAGTGAGAAATTTAATAAAAAGTCAGAAAATATAAAGAGGAACCAAATAGACATGAAGAACATAATAACTGAAATAAAGAATACAGGAAATAATTAATAGGAGATTAGATGATACAGAGGAAAAGATCAGCAAACTGTAAGACGGAGTAGTGGAACCCACCCAAGTGAATAGAAAAAAGTATTCTTAAAACTGAGGATAGTTTAAGGGCCCTCTGGGACAACATCAAGCATACTAAAATTTGCAGGATAGGGGTCCCAGAAAAAGAAGAGAGAAAGGGGCAGAGAATTTATTTGAAGAAATAATAGCTGAAAATGTCCCTAGCCTGGGAAAGGAAACAGATATTCATGTTCAGGAATCACAGGCAGTCCCAAACAAGATGAACCCAAAGAGATCCACACCAAGACACACTGTAATTAAAATTGCAAAATAAAAAAAAAAAGAAAGAAAATAGAAAATGTGAAAAGCAAGAGAAAAGCAACTAGTTACATACAAGGGAATGTCCATAAAACTATCAGCTGATTTTTCAGCAGAAACTTTTAGGCCGTAAGGGAACAGCACGATATAGTGAAAGTGATGAAAGGAAAAACCCACAACCAAAATACTCTACCTGGCAAGATTATCATTCAGATTTTAAGGAGAGATAAAAAGTTTTATACAAAAGCAAAAGCTCAAAGAGTTCAGCACCAATAAGCCAAATTAACAAGATATTTTAACGGGACTTCTCTAAGCAGAAAGATGACAATTAGAAATATGAAAATTACAAAAGAAAAAATCTCATTGGTAAAGGCAAATACACAGTATAGGTATTAGATCAACCACTTATAAAGCTAGTAGGAAAGTTAAAAGATGAAAGTAGCAAAATTATCTGTAGCCACAATAAGTAGTTAAGGGATACACAAAACAAAACAAAACAAAAAAACGAGGTAAAAAACATTAAACGTGGAGGAGAGGGTAAAAATCCAGGGCTGTTAGAATGTATTCAAAATTAAGAGATCTCCAACTTAAAAGTTAAATATGTCGACAGAAAAATAGTCATATATGTAGACAGATAAAGATACATAGATAGTTAAATATATAGTTATACATATAATTATATAAAACCTCATGGTAACCACAAACCAAAAATCTGTAATAGGTACACACACAAAAAAAGAGAAAGGAATCCAAACATAACATTAAAAACAGTCATCAAATCACAAGTGAAGAGAGCATAAAAGAAGAAACAAGAACTACAAAAACAACCAGAACACAATGAACAAAACAGCAGTAAGTACACACCTATCAATAATTATTTTAAATATAAATGGACGAGGTGCTCAATCAAAAGACAGAATGACTGAATGGATTTGAAAAAAAAAAAAAAAAAAGACCCATATATTTGCTGACTACAAGAGACTCACTTCAGACCTAAAGACACCCACAGACTGAAAGTGAAGGAATGGGAAAAGGTATTCAATGCAAATGGAAATGAAAAGAAAGCTGCAGTGGCAAAACTTACATCAGATAAAATAGACTTTAAAAGAAAGACTGTTAACAAGGGACAAAGAAGGGCATTACAACTAATGACAGAGGGATCAATCCAACAAGATGATGTAACACTTATAAATATACATGTATCCAACGTAAGAGCAGCTAAATACGCAAAGCAAATATTAAACAGGAAGGAAGAAATTGATAGTGACGTAGTAATAGTAGGGGACTTAAACACCTCATTTACATCAATGGACAGATCATTCAGACAGAAAATCAATAAGGAAACAGTGGCCTCAAATGACACATTAGATCAGATGGATTTAATAGATACACAAAGAACATTCCATCCAAAAACAGCAGAGTACACCTTCTTTTCAAATGCACATGGAATATTATCTAGGATATGTCTCATGCTAGGCCACGAAACAGTCTCAAATTTAAAAAAACTGAAATCGTATCAAGCATCTTTTCTAACTACAACAATGACACAAGAAATCAACTAAAAGAAAAAAAAACTGCAAAAAACACAAATACTTGGAGTCTAAACAGTATGCTACTAAACAACCCAATTTTCAGTAATTTTTCCACTGAAGAAATCAAAGTAAATCAAATGAAAGCACTTAGACACAAATGAAAATGGAAACGATGATCCCGAATCTATGGGACACAGCAAAAGCAGTTTTAAAAGGCAAGCTTATAGTGATACAAACCTACCTCAGGAAACAAGAAAATCTCAAACAACCTAACCCTACATCTAAAGAAACTAGAAAAAGAAGAACAAGAAAAACTCAAAGTTACCAGGAGAAAAGAAATCACAAAAATCAGAGCAGAAATAAATAGAAACTAAAAAATAATGCAAAGATAAAATGAAACTAAGAACTGGTTCTTAAAAAGATAAATGAAATTGACAAGCCTTTAGCCAGACTCATCAAGAAGAGAGAGAGCCCAAAGAAATAAAATCAGAAAGGAAAAAGGAGAAGCTACAACTGACACCACAGAAATACAAAGGATCACAAAAGATTACTACAATCATATGCCAATAAAATAGACAATCTGAAAGAAATGGGTAAATTCCTAGAAACATACAATCTCCCAAGACTGAATCCGGAAGAAATGAAAAATATGAACAGAGCAGTTACCAGTAATGAAACTGAATCAGTAAAGCAAACAAATAAACGAAAGGCCAGGGGAAGGCCAGGGCCGGATGCATCACAGGTGAATTCTATTAGCATAAAAAGCATGAAAAGAAGAGTTAACACCTATTCTTCTCAAACAATCCAAAAAAATTGAAGAGGAAGAAACACTTCCAAACTTACTCTACAAGGCCAACGTCACTCCGATACCAAAATCAAAGACACACACACACACAAAAATTAAAACTATAGGCCAGTATCTCTGATGAACACAGATGCAAAAATACTCAACAAAATACTAGCAAATCTGGGCAGGGGGTGGGAAGAGATAGACTGGGATTTCAAAATTGTAGAATAGATAAACAAATTATACTGTATAGCACAGGGAAATATATACAAGATCTTATGGTAGCTCACAGAGAAAAAAATGGGACAATGAATATATATATGTTCATGTATAACTGAAAAATTGTGCCCTACACTGGAATTTGACACACTGTAAAATGATTATAAATCAATAAAAAATGTTAAAAAAAAATACTAGCAAATCAAATTCAAAAATACATTAAAATAATCATGCACCATGATCAAGTGGAATTTATCCCACAGATACACAGATAGTTCAATAACCACAAGTCAATGTGATATACATTAACAAACAGAAGAATAAAAATCATATAATCATCTCAATAGATGCAGAAAAAGCTTTTAACAAAATTCAACACCCATTTATGATAAAAACTCTCCACAAAGTGGGTATAGAGGGTATAAAGGCCATGTATGACAAACCCAAAGCTAACATCATACTCAACAGCAAAAACCTGAAAGCATTTCCTCTAAGATCGGGAACAATACAAGGACACCCACCATCACCACATTTATTCAACATAGTACTGAAAATCCTAGCCACAGCAATAGAACAAAAAGATTGTAATATTTTCCAATCTGTAATCTCTTTTCAAATTTATACTAAAAACACCTCCAACACTAAAAAAAAAAAAAAAAGGATAAAACATTACTCACAATTTGAGTTTGCTGCTACAAAGGAATTCAAATTGGAAAGGAAGAAATAAAACTGTCACTGCCTGCAAATGACATGATACTATAGAAAATCCTAAAGACACCACCAAAAAATTGACTAAATGAACACAGTAAAGTTGCAGGATACAAAATTAATTTACAGAAATTTGTATACACTAACAATGAACTACAAGAAAAAGAAATTAAGTAAACAATCTTATTTATAATTGCATCAAAAAGAATATCTAAAACTAAATCTAAGGCAGTGAAAAACCTATACTCAGAAAACTGTAAGATATTGATGAAAGACACTGAAGATGACACAAAAAAATTCAAAGATATACCATACTCACAGAGTGGAAGAATTAACACTGTTCAAATGACCATACACCTCAAAGCAATTATAGATTGAATGTAATCCCTGTCAGAATACCAATGACATTTTTCACAGAACTAAAATAATTCTAAAATTTATACAAAACACAAAAGAACCCACATAGCCAAAGCAATCTAGAGAAAGTACAAAGCCTGAAGCATCATGCTCCCTGATTTCAAACTGTTCTACAAAACTATAGTAATCTAAACAATATGGTAAGGGAACAAAACTAACACACAGATAAATAGAACAGAACAGAGATCCCAGAAACAAACCCATGTTTATATGGTAAATTAATCTATGACAAAGGAGGCAAGAATATACAATGAGGAAAAGACAGACTCTTCATGAAATGGTGTTGGGAACACTGGACAGTCACATGTGAAAGAATCAACCTGGACTACTTTCTCACACTGTATACAAAAATAAGCTCAAAATGGATTAAAGACATCAATGTAAGAACTGAAATCATAAAACTCATAGAAGAAAACATAGGCGGTACACTCTTTGACACTGGTCTTAGCAGTATTTTTTTGGATCTGTCTCCTCAGGCAAGGGAAACAAAATAAAAAATCAACTAATGGTACAACAACAAACTAAAAAGCTTTTGTACAGCAAAAGAAACCATCAACAAAACAAAAAGGCAGCCTAATGAATGGCGAAAGATATTTTCAAATGATAGATAAGGGGTTATACCCAAAATATACAAAGAACTCACACAACTCAACATCAAAAATAAACAATCTGATTAAAAATGGGCATAGGACCTGAACAGATATTTTTCCAAAGAAGACATACAGATGGCCAACAGATACATGAAAAAATGCTCAATGTCATGAATTATTGGGAAATGCAATCAAAACCACAATGAGGTATCACCCTATACCTGTCAGAATGGCTATTTTCAAAAAGACAACAAATAAGTGTTGGCAAGGATGTGGAGAAAATGTAATCCTTGTGCACTGTTGGTGGAAATGTAAACTGGTATAGCCACTATTAAAAAAAAAAAACAAAAACAAAAACAGTATGGCGGCTCCTCAAAAAAATAAAAGTAGAACTAAGTACCATACAATCTGGCAATAACACTTCTGGGTATATTTCCAAAGAAAATAAAAACACTAATTCAAAAAGATATATGCACACCAATGTTCACTATCGCCTTATTTACAAAGACATATGGAAGCAACCTAAATGTCTATAGATGAATGGATAAAGGCAATGTGATATATATATTATATATATAAAACAGATTATTAGCTCTAAAAAAAGAATGAAATCTTGCCATTTCAACAACATACAGGGACTCGAAGGTTATGGATTTCATTCATACATGGACTCAAAAAACAAAACAAATGAACAAACATAACAAAACAGAAAGAGACTCAGATTCAGAGAACAAACAGGAGGTTGCCAGAGGAGAAGTGGGTAGGAAGATGAGTGAAATAGGTGAGGGAGGTAACAGGTACAAACTTCTGGTTACAAAATAAATGAGTCACAGGGATGAAATGTACAGCATGGGAAATACAGTCAATAATATTGTTACAACTTTGTAGGGTGACACACGGTAACTAGACTTACTGTGGTGATCATTTTGCAATGTACAGAAATACCAAATCATTATGTTGTATACCCAGAGCTAGCAGTGTTGTGGGTCAATTATACATAATTAAAAAAAAAAGAAAAGAAAAAAGAAACCAACATTGTTAATATTACTAGTAACTAAACTCCAGACTTGACATTTAACCAGTTTTTTCCACTAATGTCTTCTTTCTGTTCCAGCATACCATTCAAAATATCACACTGCATTTGGATATCACATCTTCTCTGGTCTATGATAGTTTCTTGGTCTTTTCTTTGTCTGTCACAACCATGATAGTTTGAGGAGTACTGGTCAGGTATTTTGTAAAATGTCCCTCAATTAGGATTTGTCTTATGTTTGTCATGATTAGAATGGGATTATTGGTTTTGACAAAAAATACCACAGAGAAGAGCCACTGTTTCCACATTATATCAATAGACGCACCATATCCACATGGCATCACTGGTGAAGTTACACTGGATTACTGTGGTAATGCTTACCAGGTTTCTTCACGATAAAGGTACTATTTCCCCCTTTCCATAATCTATTCTTTAAAAAAAAATTATATATATATATGAAAATGAATATATGTATGTATGCGCATTACTGGGACATTGTGCTGTATACCAGAAATTGACCCATTGCAACTGACTGTACTTCAATTAAATAAATAAATAAATAAATAAATAAATAAATAAGTAAGTAAGTAAGTAAGTAAGTAAGTAAGTAAGTAAGTAAGTAAGTAAGTAAATAATCTATTCTTTAGAAATGAGTCACTAAATCCAGATCACACTCAAAAGATTTAAGCTCCACCTCCTGGAGAGGGGAAGCATCCATATATATATTATTGGAATTCTTCTGTGAGAAAGATTATCTTTTCTCTCCTATTTATGTATTTATTCATTCATTCAATCAATCATTTGTTTATATGAGTTCAGACTCACATATATTTATTTTATACTTGCAGTTATAATCCAATACCACATTACTTCTTTTGTTGCTTAAATCGTAGCTTTGGCCATTGGAAGAGAAGATCACTTCTGAGTAAAGATTTAAGAAAAGAGAAAGAGCCACAAACCTATCTAGAAGAAGAGCATTCTCTAGATAGTGTGATGAGCCTGGTACATTCAGAGAACATGAGGGAGGCCAAGGTATCCAGAGGAGAGGGACTGTGAGGGAGAGTAGTACAAAATGAATTGACAGAGGTAATGGTGGTAATATATATCATAGAGCTGGGCAGACCACGGAAGGGAGTTTGACTTTTTTTTTTTTTACTTTCTTTTATTTTGTTTTTGCTTTGCTGGGGGGGGGGAGGTTGTAAATCAGGTTTGTTTGTTTATTTTTAATGGAGGTAATGGGGATTGAACCCAGGATCTCATGCATGCTAAGCACGCACTCTACCACTCAGCTATATCTTCCCCCTGGACTCCATATGAGAAAGAAAGCCAAAGGATATTTTTGAGCACAGGAAGACATGACAAAAGGATCATTCTGGCTGCTGTGATGAGAACTGACTGTAGGTGTTAAGGGCAGAAGGAGCAAGGCCAGTTAGGAGCCTACTACAATAATCCAGGTGAAAGATAACAGTGGTCATGGGGGTAACAAGAAGTGGTCAGACTCCGGGTATATTTGAAGATAAAGCTGTTAGGACTTGCCATCAGATAGAATGTGAGTGTGAGAGAAAGAAAAGAGTCAAGAATGGCTATTAGGATTTTGGCCTGAGTAATTCAAAGGACAGAGTGGCCATTAACTGAGATGATGAAGGTTACAGGAACTCAGTTTTAGACATGTTAAGTTAGAGATGCATATTAAACATCCACAAAAAGATGTCTGGTAGGCAGATGGACAGATGGGTCTAGAGTTCAGCTAAGCATAGGCTGGAAACTGAAAAAACTGTATGGGAGCCATTAGCATACAAATAAAATGTAAAGCTACTAAGCTAGATGAGATCACCACGAGCATAAGAATAGATAGAGTAGAGGTCCAAGGAATGAGCCTAACACACTCTGGCACTGAAAGAAATCAAGGCCTTCTTACATGCCCTTTAATTAGAGACAAATTTAGCCAAAATTTCCCCATCCATTGTGTGCCTGGTACTGCTCTGAAGTCCATAACTGTCAGGTCTCTTAGTATGCAACCTCAGCTCTCTCTCACCTCTCTGCAATTCCCTACTCTTAACGTGCTGCTGTGCAACTGGTATACATCATGAGACAGTCATTATTGCCATCATCGCTTTTGCAAGCTGTTCCTTCCACCTGGAAAACCATTCCCACTCCACCTCCCCAAATGTCAGCTCTTTTTCAAGCCCTAGGTGCCCCATCTTATCTCTGCTTTATCTAACTACTCAGACTCATAATGAATGAACCTCTACTCTGAAGCAGTCCATCTCTGAATTTCTGAAACATTTGCTACCTGTACAACTAGATATTTATCACTTATTGACCTGTATGGCTAATTTTACCTATAAATAGCTTTTATTTATATGTACTGCAGCTTCCTTTAAGAAGGAGAATAGCAACTCAGCCTTTTTTGTTCCCGCAACAGTAGCCTGGCACAAATACCAATACCAAATATTGAGCACATAGCAGGTGCTCAATAAAGGAATGCAGATTATTTCATGTCAATTTTGTTATCCAATCCAGTTCAGTAAGCTCCTTGAAGGTAGAGGATTGTTTTGTATCCCTCCCTCAGCTGGAATGATCTGGACATAGGTGGGCAGGCACACAACATCTGCTTACACCCAAGAGATTGATGACAATGAACCTGCCCTGGGGACCTACAGTCTTGGCAAAAAACAGTGAGAACGTGTGTTCTGTGCTGCTTCCTGTCTTCCCTGAAGCCAGCTATTCTCTAGTCAAAGGAGAGCAAATCCCAGGGCATCTGATGTGTGATGCAGAGCAGGAATGATACTCTAAGCCTGGTTATCAGATAAGAGGTTACCTTAGCTGAGATGCTGGTCAAGAGAATCAGAAAAGACAAGTACTTCTACTTTGGTGAATCTCTTCTAAGAACAGAGAGAGCACATAAAATATATATAAGAATGTCTACTATAAAATTATTTATAATAATGAAAAACTGGAAGCCACCTACATGTATAACAATAATAATCAATTAAGCATAATTTCGTATATTCATGCTTGATAAAGACCAGCACCTGAAAAATGTTCACTATGTGCCTAATTATGTGCTGGAGGCTCTTAGCTTTCAAAAGTCTGCAAAATTTAGTTCCTAATTGCTAAAGGGAAAGTATTAACCTCAAAATAGTACATACAGAATGAGAGCACTTTCGTAAAAACTGCAAGAACATAAACCATATTATCTTTACAACTGGATAGTGGAACAAGGGTGGATTTGTTGTTTCCCTTTGTGCTTTTCTGTGTTTTCCAAGTTTTCTGCTTTGAAAACATACTACTTCATCAGCAGGTGGGGAAAAAAAAACCATTCTAAAAACAAACACATAAGAGCCAAATTCTCAACCATCTAAGCATTGACTGCTAGAAGGTCCTACTTCCGATGTAAAATCCAAGAATCTTAAGCTTGAGCCGTCCCCGATATGGGGACGGTGGTATCCCTCTCACCCCTTGTCCACACACTCAACAGAGAAATCCAGTGAAACTACAGGACTAAGCTTCTTGAAAGAAAGATTCTGTTTTGTTTATCTTTGGTTTCCCACTCCCAGAGTTTTCAGCACCCTTAAGGCACATATTTAGGTGCTCAGTACACATGAATGGGAAAGAGGAAGTGTGGTGAACTTCTAAGGCACAGATGCTGCTAATGCAATGACATTACCCTACCCCCATGCTACCCACTCCACCCCATCCCATGTCTGGTCCCTTCCTCCTCTATCTCTAGGCATTGTACAAGCCATCCAAGTAGCTCTTAGAACAAACTGCTGACTCTTTGCAGCACAGCATTCAGCTTCTGATTTTTTTCTTTCCTTTCTCCCTCTTCTTAAAAGGTGATCTTGCCTTTCAGCTAGTACAATATGCCGCAATGAACCAGCATGCCAGTCAGTCTGCAGAGAATCATTGAGAGAATGAATTTGAATAATAAAAGCCAGAACAAGGAGATACCTTGGAGAGAGACTTTGTGTAGTACCTTCAATTTAGAACCTCATTTCAGTGGCTAATGCAGTCGTTGGAGGCATTAGCCTAATTTTTGCCAGGAGAGTTCAACAACACAGCGGTACTAAACATGGGCACAGAGGACCCTGCTCATCTCAGAGATGGAGTGTAGAGAATGAAATTAGCAGCACTGCGCTTTCTGGTGCAGAGGAAAGTAAATCCCCACACCCTTCCCCCAATTCATCACGAACCATGCTTAAAATGAAAACACAGAGGCATGCGTATGGGAGTCAGCAGGAGCGTGAAGTTCAAGGGAAGTCAAGACCCCTGAAGAGCCCCCATGGGGTACTTATGGACTGTAGGAAAATTAATTTCAAAGGACATCTAATAAAGGCAGATCTTGTCATTGCTAAGCCCTTTGCTGAGACGACTCCAGAACTTGCCAGCATGTCAGTCTACTGCAGATAGAGATAGGGAGGAAAGCCCACAAAGACCAGACTGGAAGTGAGAGGCTTAGCTCCAGACACATATCCACAGACTCAGGGAGTGGGGAGATGGTCCCTAAAGCAAGAGCTTCCCATTGGCTAGGCTAAAAGGAAGTCACACGTGGTCTGGTCCAGATTTTCCCAAAGTCTCTCCCCAAGTAGTCAGTCTTGCTGCAGGAGCCAAGCAGCTCATGACCCTCTGCTTTTCTGTGGCTTTGTGAAGAGGTAAACAGGAGCTTCAGAGACAGCAAAAATATCCCTTGGGAAAAGTCTCTGAGGGGCTCCCACTCCCTTCTAGACAGGGCCCACAATGGGCCCAGTTATGGGTCTCCCTGGCTGGCCAGGCTGAGGAAGGCACTCTTTCCTCTTGTTGTAACAGGTTGTTGGCCAGCAGCTCTCCCTCTGAACCTAGAGATTTCTCATTGTCTCTGGTCCCCAAAGTCCTATTCTGTTCTCCATTCTGTTATCTTAGGTTCTTTTGACTTACCTAGGGATGGGTGAGGAAAAAAAAGTTTAATCAAGACTTCATAGCAAAGGATTTTCTAGAACCCAATGCTCCTTTTCCCTCTTCCCTCCCCCACCAGAAGGTAAAGGAGGGCCCAATCTCACCAATAACTCATTCTTTTTTTGTTAATTGAAGTATAGTTAATCTATAATATTATATGTTACAGGTATATAATGATTTACATTTTTAAAGATTATACTCCATAGTTATTATAAAATATTGGCTATATTCCCTGTATTGTACAATATATCTTTGTAGCTTATTTTATACCTAGTAGTTTGTACCTCTTAATCCTCTACAGCTATATTGCCCCTCCACTCTCCCCTCTGGTAACTACTAGTTTGTTCTATCTGTGAGTCTATTTCTTTTTTGAGATATTCAACTAATTTGTTGTATTTTTTTAGATTCCACATATAAGTGACATCATAAAGTATTTGTCTTTCTCTGACTTATTTCACTTAGCATAATGCCCTCCAAGTACAGTCATGTTGCTGCAAATGGCAAAAATTCATTCTTTCTTATGGCTGAGTAGTATTCCATTGTATATACATGTAACATCTTCTTTAACCATTCATCTGTTGATGGACACTTAGGTTGCTTCCATATTTTGGCTATTATAAATATATAGCATTTATTTGCTTTGGTTTTTTTTGGGGGGGTAATTAAGTTTATTTATTCAAATACTTATTGTAATGGAGGTACTGAGGATTGAACTCAGGACCTTGTGCATGTTAGGCATGTGCTCTATCACTGAGTTATACCCTCCCCCAGGCTATTATAAACAGTGCTTCTATGAACATTGGGCTGCATGTATCTTTTCCAATTAGGTTTTGGGTTTTTTTTTCTAACATATAAGCAGGAGTGGAACTGCTGGACCAGTAACTCATTCTTAACAGCATCATGGCCTTACTAGCGCTAGCCTGGAAGCCTCAGTGATTTTAAGAAGTCAATACTGTAATGGCAGACACAAAGACACCTGTACATCAAGACTTATGCATAGAAGGGTGGGGCTGTCAACCTTCTTGATTGAATGGATTCCCAGTGGGCTGTGGTGCTTAAGGCCAAGGCATTCTGCTGTGCTCTCACTGTACTCAACACAATGCTAGGCACATAGCAAGTACTTCAACACCTCAGGACCTGAACTCTTCCTATAAGGTCTCTCCATAAAGTCCTAAGGATATGAAAATTGTGTCCTGTACCTCATAGACACTAAAAAAAATAGCCCTACAGAAGAAGCAGGGGTTACCTGGCAGGGAAAGCAAAAGAGATGAGAAGCTGGACACCTCAGACTCCATGCAAAATGCATACACGATGAGGGGAGCAGTACAGGGATAATGAGGCAAAACTTGCTCTTCATATACACTGCCTGCCTGCCAAAATTTACTGGATGGCAGGGATCCTAGATCTGTGGGCGAGGATTGAGTCATGTTATGCATCTCTTTATTCTAAGCAGCATGTGCAAAAATTCCTCCATCTCAGGCAGGGAAAGTGATGGTCTGCAACCGGAAGCACAGATTTCATTCTAATGCTGAAGCAGCCTCCTCAAATTACAAAGAGTCCATTCTGGAAGAAGCCAAGATGACTAGACTGTGGCTTTGGATAGCCAAAATACCAATGCCATGAAACTGTATCATCACAGTGCTGAAAATTTCCCTTTAAGAAGCATATCTTCCTATAACCATAAATCAATCCCTCACTGCAATTTTAGAAATCTATCCCTCCCCCCAAAAAAAACCCAGCTATTACAAGAAACTCTAAATGCTAGGCACTAGATGCTGAGTTCCAGTATAATTAGGGTAGATTCTGAACAGTGCCCTGAGGCAGACCATACAAGAACAGGGTAGAAAGGAGTTACATACACTTATAAAGCTCATTTAGGGAATAGGCTGTGCATAATACATACAGGCTCAGGAGTGTAGACACTCCCTCCCGGTGGTGGCTGAAAGGCAGGCTTTGAGCTACAACACTGGCAGATGGCTGCTTTGGTGGCAATTGTGTACGCTTCAACAGGCACCTTCTCCCGTCTACCCTTGAGCACAGGCTTATGCTCCCACGAGGGTTGGGGAGCACCAGCAGACATTACTCCCAAAGAATGGTGCCTTTCCCTAGGGAAGGTAAACATTTCCATCAGAAGGCAGAAGCTGACACAAAGCAATTTCTCTCTATGCAGGGAAAAGGAGCCACAAACATAAAGTTGCTCATTCAAGAGAGACAGATGATCTCCGCAAGCCAAGCAGTGCCAAACTGTCTGTAAAGGGTCTGCACATCCATCAGCACAAGTGGCTGCATGGGGGAGGGGGGGCAGAAGCATGGAAAGCCCACTCAAGGTGCAAGACTCTCTGGCCTCAGGCCACTTGTTATTTGACTGAATGGAAGCCCCTGGAGAAAGGAAGCTGGTCATTTTTCTACTGAGTCTCTAGTCTGAGCAAAGATGCAGCAAGGGTTTGATTTGGAGCAGTCTCTCTCCTCCAGTCCATGTGTTTCCATTCCTCCCAACCCATACCCAAGGTCTGTCCAATTCAAATCTCTGGGCTTCACAAGCCTTCAGGGGTAGTTTACTGTTCAGTCTTGAGCCAGACACTTCTCCCTCCCACCACTATCTCCCATGGTTTGTTTGTTTGTTTGTTTTGAGTCACATGTGGCTAAAAGAAAAATGACAGTCTTATGCCTAAAATAACCTACAGAGAAATATGGTTTATGAACTCCCCTGTAATACAATATATAATTCAGAGCCCAGCCATTTGTCACACTATTGAATAATCCATACGCATCCCCAGGGTCTGACAATAAAATTTGTAAATCAATAGCAAAAAGCAGTATACGTTAGCCACTGAGTTAAAATACAAAAGACATTCTTTAGCACTGATTTTTTTTTTTTTAAACTCCTAAGATATGGGCTTCCAGAAGGTGAATACTTGTGAGGGAGTTGAGTGCTAGAATGGAGGACTTTATACTTTCCAGACTCCCCTGATAGTTGACTTCAATGAAAAAATAACAACTCCAACACTTGCATTCTCCCAATGATAATAACAGCTTTCTTCTACAAACCCTGCTATTAGCACGACGGAGATGGCCACATCAGTCATAAAAAAGCATATGTACCTTCTGCACCCAAAAAGAGCAAGCAAAGGACATGCTTTGTGCAAGAGAAAGGCACTTAAAACAGGAAAGAAAATAATAAATTATTGCAAAGCTTGATTTGAACTTATTTTTCTTTCTTCTTGATGATCAAACAGTGAGCATAAGCGTAGGGGTAGGCATCTCATACTGCAAACATATTGCCATAGTGATTGGTGCTTAGATAAAAGGATAAAATAGGCAGTGTTTCATTTATATTCCAAGGAACAGAGACAAGTGCACTGATCAGTCAGCCCTGCAGAGACTCCTAATGCCAAATGAATGGTGGCCTCCTCCCCAGTCGCTATGGCACCACTGCAGAATAAGATATGTGGGATATGTGTCTGTGTTGTCATCTGACCAATTAGCTGCCTAGAGCAGACCTCTGCTTGGGATGCAGCAGGAGTTCGGGTCTAAAGGCCAAGCATTGTGGACCCATAGTAAGAGCCCTCCTTGTGACGCAGGAGGTTGAGGCTAAGTCAGATGTGATCTGCTATGCATGGCTCCACCCTGGTCAGTTTCTCCTTTACCTAACAGGTCACTTGAGCATTCATTTACTTTGTTTTAACTTTTTATTTTGAATTAATTTTGGACTTAGAAAAAAGTTGCAAAAACAAAACAAAGTTTTCATATACCCTTCAGCTTCCCCTAATATTAAGATCTTATATAACAATTACTGAAACTAAGAAATTAACATTGGTACAAAAGTAGTAACTAAACTACAGACTGTTTGCACTTCACCAGTTTTTCCTCTAATTTCCTTTTTACTGTTCCAGAATCTAATGCAGGATACAACACTGTATTTAGTTGTCATGTCTCCTTGGTCTCCTATCTGTGACAACTCCTCGGTCTTTCTTGCTTGGCATGCTTGAATACTGGTCAGTTAATTTTTATAGTATACCTCAGCCTAGATTTGTCTGATGTCCACTCGTTTTTACTACAAGAAAAGCAATAGCAGCTAACATTTAAGCTACTTCTATATACCTGGCATTATAGTAAACACTTTAATGCTTACCTTATTTACCACTTAAAACAACCCTCTGAAGTAGGTATTAATACTATCCTTATTTTATAATGAAATATCATTTGTAGGATATTTCACTAAACTTCAGTGGAATTACATAACTTGCCCAAGACAACTCAGGTAAAAAGGCAGAGCTAAGATGGGAACCTGGGTAGTGGAACTCTACAACACTACTATCTGCTATATTCAAGGCATGGCAACAACAACCAGATGCCAAAATACAGGATGGACTCTGCCCTTTGGCTACTCCCTCCCCAGAGGATATGCCTCTTTGAAGAGAGGACATTCTAGAGTTTTGTCTCTTTTCCAAAGGAGATAAACTATCCACTTTACTTTCTAAGTTTTGCCCACATAACCAGAAATTTCTTCCTCTTGACAAGAAGCACCTTCCTGACCTAAAGACAAAGAAGAGGGGAAACATATGAGCATGTATATTTGCCCAACTCAAGAGAACTCTTCTAACAGCTTTTTCAAATATATAGAGACGTTGCAGTCAAAGGACAAAAAAAACCAAAAAAAACCCCAACCTTCTGAGACTGCTTCTTTTCCATGTCATGCCCAGAAACATCCAATGATGGGCAACACAAGCTGACACCTTCTCTTTAGCATTAGGCTCTTTGGGAAAGTTAAGCATTCATGTAGCACGGTGGGGGGGGTGTCAAGGGACATGGCTATTGGAGACAGCCTGGGAAGAACTCCAGCTGCACTCCAGGATTTGTTGTTAACGCTTATGACTTTAGATCACTCCGTTCCACAGACTTGATTTTTCCTAAATCCGCGCACTGGCAATGCTAATGTGTTTTTTCTCTCATTCTGACTGATCAGTAAAATAACATGGCTGAAAGGATTGGCTTGGAAGACATTTCTTTGATGCTGGCAGAATTGAGAAAATATTCCCCCAACTACACACTCCCACATCTATCTATCCCTGCTACCTGACAATCTGCTGCAGGCAGAGGCCATTACAGCAAGGAATCAAAGAAGGTAGAGAGGGCAGGCAGTGAGGAAGGAAGGGAGAAGGGCTGAGAGCATAAAAAGGAGGAAGAGAAAGAGAAAAATAGATTATTTTGTTCAAACTGAGTCACTATAGAAACAAGACTTTCACGACATACATAAGCAGGGTTAAATGACACCAACAAATAGGTGAGAAGACTCAGCCTTCCTCTGATTTGTCTCTATCTTATTTCTCCCCACTTCCCCCTCAAAGTGCACCTCCCAACCCCATCACTTAGATAAGTGTCTGTCAATCCAACATTTCATCTGGTTGCCCCTATTATTGCCAGTTTTGTACAAGAAAGAGCCCCTCCCCCTTTGAAATCTACCATTTTATATCTAACTCCAACATATCTCAGCTAGCTATTTTGATCAAATACTGGAGGTTGAAATGCTAATGGCCTCTGGGAACAACTCCTCCAGCCTCTCTATCTGCAGTTTAACCCAGTGGGAATCTAAAGCCAGCTAACAGCCCTCCAATCACACTGCACATAGGGCTACTTACTCCACTGTGTTTACGGGACATCTGGATCTACCCCTAGGATCCCTAAGATCTAACTTAGGAAACAAAGATGCGGTAGCTTGAATAATTCTTCCTCCTCTTGAATAATATCCCTTCTCAATGTCAATAGCCTCCAAAATTCACATTATTTTGTCCCCACAGAAACTTCAAAAAGCACTACTTTCAAGCAATGATCCTACAGTTTCTATCTTCAGAAGAAAAAGAAAACCCTGGGAAGAGCAATGGGATCTGAGGTTCCTTCACTGACCAAACACAGGCTCCAAAAGAGTCGAAGGGAAGAGGTAACCACTCCTTTATGAAGCACCTTGAGGCCTCCTTCAAATAATGTACACAAAGCACCAAGGACAAGAGGATTTTCCAAAAAATGTTAGTTTTCCCCCCTTCCCCAACAACCAGACTAAAGTTTCTGGGTCCTAGCCCACCTTAGTCATTCTTGGCCACGAGATATTAGACAACCTCCTCATCCTCTTTCCAAAAACATGACTTCGCAAAACCAGGATGACAGAATGGAGATTAACAAGATGACATTTATACAACATTTAGAGAGCTACTTAGGGTGGAGGATAGGGGTAGTTTTCTTTTTCTCCTGGGGGAAAAAAAACTTTACCAAAATACCATATTACTATTCTATAAAAACTCACCTCTGCCCAGATAAATTAATTATGGTCACAAGGAGTCAAATCTGAAAACTTTTTAATTAAAAAAATGGTTCTCTCCTTTCAAACAACTGCGTTATACAAAACATAAACAGACTATTCTGAGAATTAACTCAAAATACAACTCAATCTTTGTCTCAAATCAACATATTACGAGAAAGAAGGCAAGACCAACAACCTATTAATTTATGAACAGTAGCAAAACAAAATCCCAACATGAACAGAAGTGCTATCAGCCTGCTCAGAGCACAAGCAACAAAAGAAAGACCTACAGAGCCCACTGCACAAAAGTTTCACTTCATTCAGGTTCTTTTCATGCCTGCCTAGAAGATCAGTGGCTAGTAAGGTGATACCTCAACTCGGTCCCGGAGCAAAGCCAGGAGCTTCAAAGAGCCTTCATACTCCTTGGTTCAGAAAAAGGAATGTTAGCGCAGGTTCAGAGGAGCTTCCAGTAAAGCTCTTCAATTTGTCCCACAGGCCAAATAGACGAAGGTCTCACTCACCAATCCCAAAGACAATAATCTCCTTAATGATCTTCCCATCATTCCTCACACTCTAGCTACTCACTGTCCAAGGCTCAGATTTGTTCTAGAAAGTCACCAAACCCACTGGCTGGCCTACACAAAGTCAGGCTGCCAGATGTCAGCTGGGCCCTGATGCTGAGCAATGCATAGTTCTGACCTCTTCATTGTCTAAGCAATTTCTTCACAGTGGTTCTTCCTCAGTCTGTCCATTCCTTAAACATCGGACAGAGTCCTTCTGTTTCATCATTCAAAGTAAAAGTCACAGCCTGACTCAGAAAATTGAAGACACCTAATGGAAGTTTCCTCAGTTTCCCTCTACATCTCTCCCCCTTTTCCTTGTTTTCATCTTCTAATTTCCAAGGCTTATCATATTCATGAACCTAAGACTGTCCATCTGCCAGCTAAACAACTTTGCTTCATCAAAGATCTCCTCTCTGGGATTTCAAATCTCTCTCAACACTGCCTCCTTTCCCCTTTGCATTCCAACATACATAAAAGCTCTCTCCATTCACCTTCAATGACACCGCCCCTGGGAAGATGTCCTTCAGTGTCACACCTCTGTGTTCTCTGAGTTATTTTCCTGTCTAGGGGTCTTTCTACACCATAATCCCAGGCAGGCAAGCCTCTGTCACTGCCCACCATGGTATCTCTGACATTAAGCACCATACCTGGAACACTGTATGAGTTCAACAAATGTGCAATCCACCCAGGCAATAGAAATAAAAGCAAAAATGAACAAATGGGACCTAATTAAACTTATAAGGTTTTGCACAGCAAAGGAAACAAGAAGCAAAACAAAATGACAATCTACAGAATGGAAGAAAATATTTGCAAATGATGCAACTGACAAAGGCTGAATTTCCAGAATATATAAATAGCTCATACAACTTAAGAATAAAAAAACAAACCCAATCCAAAAATGAGCAGAAGACCTAAACAAGCAATTATCCATTGAAGACATACAAATGGCCAATAGGTACATGAAAACATGCTCAGTATCACTAATTCTCAGAGAAATGCAAATCAAAACTACAATGAGGTATCACCTCACACCTGTCAGAATGGCCATCATTAAACAGTTCACAAACCACAAATGCTGGAGAGGATGTGGAGAAAAGGGAACCCTCCTACACTGCTGGTGGGAATGTAGTTTGGTGCAGCCATTATGGAAAACAGTACAGAGATTCCTCAAAAAACTAGAAACAGACTTACCATATGATCCAGCAATACCACTCCTGGGCATGTATCTGGAGGGAACTCTCAATCAAAAAGATACATGTATCCCAATGTTCATGGCAGCACTATTTACAATAGCCAAGACATGGAAGTAACCTAAATGTCCACTGACAAATGACTGGATAAAGAAGTTGTGGTATATTTATATAGCAGAATACTACTCAGCCATAAAAAAGAATAAAATAATGCCATCTGCAGCAACATGGATGGACCTGGAAATCATTACTCTAAGTGAAGTAAGCCAGAAAGAGAAAGAAAAATAACATAGGATATCACTCATATATGGAATCTAAAAAAAAAAAAAAAAAAAAAGAAAAAGAAAAAGGAGGAAGAGGACACGAATGAACTCATCTACAAAACAGAAACAGACTCACAGACATAGTAAACAATCTTATGGTTACCAGGGGAAAGGGGGTGGGAAGGGATAAATTTAGGAGTTTGAGATTTGCAAATGATAACCACTATATAAAAAAAATAGATGAAAAACAAATTTCTTCTCTATAGCATAGGGAACTACATTCAATATCCTGTAATAACCTTTAATGAAAAAGAATATGAAAACAAATATGTATAATTATATGCATGACTGGGACATTATGCTGTACACCAGAAATTAACACACTGTAACTGACTACACTTCAATTTAAAAAGTAACATGAAAAAGCAAACTTTTGGTGTGCCTAGCTCTGAAATTACTTTTTTTTTTTCTCTTCTTTCACTTATTTTCAAACCCCTCAAGCTAAGGAGTTTGTAACATCCTTCTTCATTTCCTCATCTTCCATTCATAGCACAGCCCCTAATTGGACTAAACTACACACTTACTTTCACATATTTAGATCTAATATTTTTCAGTTCTCTTCCCTCCCATCACCACCCTCTATCCTGATGGAGGGGATGCTGCTCATCATCATCCCATTATTCTCCTATACATCCCTGCCTAACCAGGTAGATATACTCTCACTTTAGGTCTCTGCTCATGTCATGCCCGCTTCACTCATGCGTCCTTCCTGTTCTCTTCTCTACCTTGTCAAATACTATCTCTTCTTAAGTTATCAATCAATTCCTACCTCCAGTACTTTGACAAACCTTAAAATGGAACCAGCTCTGAGAAAGGGCCTCTTGTTCCAGCTCCAGGCCAGTCCTTGAAAGCTATTCCTAGCCCCAGTTAATCCCAACCTTGGAGATGGCCTAGATGGTCTTAGCCTGTAGGGTGAGGGCAAAATTAGAGAAAGAAGGGAAGATAGGGCTACACAGACTCCCTGAATTAAAGTCACACCCTGGGTGTGAGGGCTGGGACTGGTTTTTGCAGCTAGTTTTCCATTATCCCTTCTACAGCCTAAATTTTTTATTTCTGTCAGTTTGGGGATCCTAATCTTTGAGATCCAAGGCTATGCCACTCTAAGTTCTCTTTATTAAACCTCAGAGAGAACAGATAGATGAATGAAGGGGAGGAAGGGGAGGATAAGGGCCTAGGGTGA
The DNA here is from genome assembly GCF_048773025.1 of Camelus bactrianus. Taxonomy (NCBI): domain Eukaryota; kingdom Metazoa; phylum Chordata; class Mammalia; order Artiodactyla; family Camelidae; genus Camelus; species Camelus bactrianus. Next base: position 98,887,828 of record NC_133541.1, read on the forward strand.
GCATTAAGCATATAAACACTCATTAGAAAGCAGATAGCCAACAGCTGCTCTTTATAAACACCCAAGTCAACAGATTGCTAATTGGATCCTGGCTGCCCCATTCAGGTAATGAAGGCCAAAGCCCAGGAAGAGATGCTCTGGTGCCAGCAAGGCACTTAGCCAGTCTCAGAGTGGCCTCAGCCTTGGCAGTGGCTCCAATGGAGGTCACGGGCCTTTCTGCCATGGCCTCCACCTGCTCCCCTAGGAAAGTGTGGAATTTGGCTACTAAGGGGCAGTGATCAGACATTCTGGGAGAATTCCACATATGGGAAATGATGTCTCTCTGAAATGAAGTGATCTAAACTATCTTTACAGAACCCTCTGGGGCCTTCTTGTATTCCAGTTCACCACCCTTTTCTCTCCCAGGACAGGGTAATTTGGAGCCTCTGAAATTGCTCCTAAAGGCCTCAAGAAGCCTGGCATCCTGCTATGCCCCAAGCAGTTCCCCTGACAAACTCATATTGACAAGGAGCAAACAAGATGCTCCGAGGGGAGAATGCTTAACAATGGTTAGGGAGGTGGCACTAATCAGGAAGACAGACCAGAAGCATAGGTAGGATAGAAACAAATGAAGTTCTCGGGGAATCTCCAGAAGACCTGAAAGGTTTCAAAGCAGAAGACGAAGACACTGTGCAGGAGGTAGCACTAAAGGTAAGCTCTGTTGAACGCTTCATCGTGAAAAGTTGTTGGAGATAGCAAGTTGTGTTCAAGAGAGGAAACAGATTACCACCACACCACATAAAAACCATGCTGTTTCCTCTAATCCAGCCCCTGCTCCACCTTTCCAGCACCACTCTTGAGCCAGAGGCCCCCTACTATAACCCTCCCTCAGTCCATTACCTCCTGGCAGCAGCCAAGAAGTCCCACTGCCCCACTCCGATGAGCCACAGGAGCTTAGCTATGAACTGCCCTTAACCAATACTCCTACTCCCACCCACTGTTCCTGGGCCTTGAGGTTTATATGCACCTGTGTGTGAAGGACTGGACAGAAAGAGGTCATACTCTTGTGTATGATCCTAGAGAATGAGATAACTCAGAAGGAAGATAACTCCTGACTAGGAGAGGAAGGAAGAGTCACCTGCCTCCCAATCACAGAGCTGGGTAGGTATCAGAAGGCACTAGGAACTTTGCCCCTTAGTCTCACCTCAACTGTAGCTTGTGGTGTAATAAAAAATATAAATATTTGGTCTTAATCCCTGGTTCCTGAAATGACTCTTGGTGGAGGGCTTAGATAACTTCAGGATAGGGGGCAGGCCACCAGAAAGACCAAGACTTGATAAAGAGGGTTAGAACTTTTAGCCCCATCTCTAAGGAGAGGAGGGGGGCTGGAGACTGAGTTCAATCACCAATGGTCAATGACATAATGAATCACGCCTAAGTAATGAAACCTTCATAAAAGCCCCTATGGGACTTCAGAGAGCTTCAGACTGATGAACACATAGAAGTAGTAGGAGGGCAACATGCCCAGAGAGGGCACTGAAGCTCTGCACCCCACCTCCCATACCTTGTCCTATGTGTCTCTTCCATTTGGCTGTTCTGAGTTGTACCGTTATAATAAACCAGTAAACACAAGTAAAGTGTTTTCCTGAGTTCTGTGAGCTGTTCTAGCAAATTATCAAACCTGGGGAGGGAACTATGGGAGTCCCCAGTTGATCATTGAGAAGTCCAGTGGCCTGGCACTTGTAACTAGCTCCTGAAGAGGTACTGGGACTCAGCCCTTTAACTGTGGGATCTGACACTATCTCCAGGTAGACAGTGTCAGAACTGAATTGAATTATTGGATACTCAGTTGGTGTCTAAGGACTGGAGAATCACACAGCCTCTTATAAGCTGCAAGGGGCCAAAGGTCTCACAGAGACAATCCCACAGAATCATCCAGACCAGAATCAGGTGCTTCTTCAGACAGATGTCCAGAGCTTGCAGGAATCAGACTTCCTTAAATACTTGAAACCGAGTAGTTGATCCACCATAAATGAGGTTTTTAAAATTCAATTCCCTCCTATTGCTGGTGCAGATCTGAAATGATCTGACCAGATGGCTGGTGCTCTATAATTCTTGGATCGCTCTCATCAGTTGTTGATGATTTGGATTTTTTTTTTTTCTTTTCTTTTTTTTTTTTAGCACACTCACATGAACGTGTTTCTGCACAGGCTTCCTGCATGCTCCCATCGAGTGGGCTCTTTGAGCTAATGCCAATATTTCAGAGGCTCTCACACAGTATTTCAGAGCCTGGGAGTCAGCTCAGGTCACTAAGAAGCTTCAAGTCTGTTATTCCCTGAGCCCGTATGTGGCCAGCATGTAGTGCTGGGGCATGGGCAGAATAAGAGGGGCTTTTGTCCAGATGCCTCATTACCTCCACTTTCATTTCAGGTCCTCAGAGAAAGGGAGCAGGAGCATAGGTATATTTTTAAATGACAACTATAGTCATTTATTGAATATTTCCTAAGTGCCAGGCCCTGTGTGAAACATTTCACATATGTTAATCTTGTTTCAGTCTCACACTATCTCTGTGAAGTAGATATTTTCATCCCTATTTTCAGATGAGGAAACTAAGGTTCAGAGATTCTAATCAACCTGACCAAGGCCACACAGTTCAAAAAGAACTCAAGGTGGGGTTGGAGGTTTAAGTTCATAAAATTTGACTCAATGCTCCACCAAGATCTCAGGGACAGAGAGAAGGCCCTGGCTTGACCTCCCCATACCCTCTTTATTGCTCTCATTGAGCATGGGACACTTTCACCAGGACATCCAAAACACTTTGGTGCCTTTTTCTCTCTGTATCCTCTGTAAGACTATAAGCTGCTGGAAGACAGTGGTCATGTCTCACTTGCTACCCAGAAAGACATTATGGCACAGAGGTTAGGAGCTCAGGCTTAGGGCCAAAGCTAGATCTGAATTCTGACTCTACCACCTATTGGTTGTTTGGCTAAGTCACTTTTCTCTGAAACTCAGTTTTGTCTATAAAAGTGAGGGTAGTTATAGCAGCTGCCCTGGCACAGTCAGTGCTCAGTAAATGTGAATTATTATCTGTCTCTGGCTACCAGTATGGTGTGTAGCACAAAGTAGGATCTCAGAAAATGCCCAGGGCACAGAAGCCCCACCATATCTGGCTGTGACCAGCTTTCTGTAACAAGTACACAAGCACAAAGCCTGGAGTTCAGGGGTCCTCAGCCATAGGACAAATGCCTGAGTTCCCTGCCCAGAACCCACAGGACCGGCCAGCAAACAGCTTTCCTCAGCTTGCTTGTGAATAGCTGATGCTGAATCCACACTCAAATGCTTGCTATGCCTCCGTAGGTATGACAGATCCCGAAATAAACCAGAAATGAGAGACAGAGACAGGAAAATCACTTCTAGGAACAAGCAGCTCACAGTGCGGATACTGACAGTAATAAAACAGAGGCAGAGAGACTTTAGGAGAGTGACCTGCAGCTTCCCCAGGGTTGAGCCGCTGGGGTCCAATTCACATCAGGTGTGGTAGGAAGGTCCATGAAAGTTATGGGTTGCTCCCCTGGTATTCCACGTCACAGCAGGCAGTCGGGAAATCTACCTTCACATGAGCCAAGACCATGCAGCCCATTATCTCCTCCTTGGAGACCTAAGGACAACAGAGTTGAGGTCCTCCCTTCAGAGATGTTTAAGGTGACAGAAGATACTGAACTGGGGTCAGTAACTACCAACATAAACTAGCCATTTTGCCATTCTCTTAGAATTCTCCAAAAGAGACTCCACCATCTTCCTATGCCAAACCTCTAACTCTCAGGCAGAAAATGCTGTGCTAATCCCTTCTGCTCCCTTATCAAAAATCCCTATGGAGGGAGAGAGGTAGAACATTCTATGACTACAGAAGTCTCTCCTTGTCATCCTGAGTTCCCTTCCCTATCTAAAGCCAAAGAAGACAGGAAGGCTACATGCTCATGCACCATCACTGGTATCTAATTTCACTACTGAGTTGAAGGGGTAGCACAAATGGATAATGTACCATTTAAAATCAGAACTGCTATGTACTGAGTAATGTCTTCATGCTAGGAATCCTCACATCAGCCTCTGCAGCAGGCAGCACAGGACATTTCCCCCACATCACCAATGGGGAAACTGAAGGACAGAAGCATTCAATAACTTGCCCAAGATACCCTAAGTAGCAAAGCTAGGATTTGAACCCAGGACTGGCTGAGCCAAAAGTCTAAGCTCTTTACCACTAAATTATACTACCTCTTCATTTAACTACCCATCAAACAAGTTTCCAGGCCTGATTATTTTCCTTTTAACCTTTCAGTAGCTGTGATGGAAGCTCCCAGGCCACATTCAGAATGTGATGAATGAAATACACTCTGATTACAGGAAAGGGTCAGCTATCCACTTAGACCACTGAGAGGTCAACTTCCTACCAACAAACATACATAGAAACCTTCTCAGTATACACACAGAACACCTTGATCCTGCACTGGGACCTACGAGAGACTTGTCTGACTCCACAGTGCCAGAATCTGAATCACCCCTCATCAGACCCTGAGGCCAGAACAAGCCTCTCACATACCCTCCCTTCATCACCCCTGCTTGGGGAGGGGGTGAATGTAGGCACAAACACTCTTGGGATGGAACAAGCATGACTGGAACCAGAGTTGCTTTTCCCCCAGAGCTGTGGGGCCTGAGTGTCTGTGCTACAGCATGACAAACCAGACTTTAGGGCAGCTTCAAGAGAATTTGAGGAAGAATTTATGAGGGGTTCTTGAGAAATTAGGAAGCAGGGAGTGATGTCAATGGGGCAGCAAGTTAAATGTAATAATCAGTACTGTACTCTAATTCTCCAGGAGGTGCTCAGAGCCCTCAACCTGCCAGTGACAAACAGGCTCTGGCACACCGTCCCAAAAGATACAAAGAGTGGCTCATTTGCTTAACCATTAATAGCAGCTCCACTGCCCAGAGGCGAGCCCTGGGTCAGAATCTGAGGCTTGTTCTGCAGTGTGGACCAAGGCCTTGAAGGGTGCTACAGGAAGAGAGTAGGAGTGGGAGCCACAGGACACTGATCCCCATCTGCTCCAGGCACTTACCTGGTTAAAAGTGGTACAGGCACTTTTAATCACATAAACTAGTTGATATAGCCCACATCCTCTACTCCGCATCCCCTGAGAGCCTTTCTATTTTTAGTCCTCAAAGACTGGGGGGCTCAGTTCTTAGGGAAGGTGGAGGAGCGTAGCCAGAGGTTGGATCTGCTGAACCCACTATCTCTGTCCCTAAAACCTCCCTCTACTCAACATTAGATTAGCACCTACTTGGCTTCCTTGGTGATTCATCACTCTTCTGTGGCAGCAACTACCTGTATGCAAGCCCAGAAGGAGCAATAATGCTACCAGAAAGTTGGCTGGCACAGCGAATGCTGCCCCTGCAAGCACAGCAGCAAAGGGGGCATTGAGGACATGGTGATGAATATCAGCAAGGAGGTGCTGAAACTACACTCTGGCAGATGCCAGGGCTTGCCATCCACCTTGCCACAGGGCAGACGCATATAGCCTACTCCTGAGAATGGGCCCAAGTGTCACCACAATGGGGCTCCAGACCAGGACAGCTGGGACTAGAAGGACAAGTGAGAGGAAGGTGGGTCTAGTCTCTGGGTCAGCAACATTGGACAAGTTGGCTAAATGACATAGGTCAAGTCACCTAACCTCTCTGAGCATCAATATTTTAATATGAAAATAAAGATAAAATAGTTCCTATTACTGTGAAGACTGAGTAAGATTATGTACATGAAGCACCTAGCATGGTATCTGAATATGGTAAACATCCATAACTGCTGGCTTTTTTCATTATTATTTTAAGCCCTAGGCCCAGGCTCATAAAAGGGTTAGAAAGTTGTTGCTGTTGAGGATGCCCCATTTAAAAACGAGGCCAGGACCAGCCCCTGTTTCTTGGCACAGGTTCCTTTAACAACAGAACACTCCTGCCCTGCACCGGTGCTCAAGACTCTCTGGTGAACAATATTTCAGCAGCACTGAGCCGAGCAGCAGAGCCCAAAATAGCATTTGCAGAGTGAGGCACATGTCACTGCCTCTCCCGTGTTTCAGAAGTGCAAGGAAAGAAAGTTTTCAATCACTTGCTCAGAAAGCTTGGCCATCCACCACCTGCCTTCCTTCCAGGGTGCTCAGATGCCACAATCTCTGTTCTGCTGGAAAATGAAGGCCTCTAAGCCTTGCAACAGAAGCCACTGCTCTGATGGAGCACACTGTTCCCCTACAGCAGGCCAGAGAGTGGCTACTTCTTCAAAGAATCCCTGTGGGGACAGGGACCCACACAGTTTGAACTCAGAGTGTGTTTCCTGGGGACAGGGATGAACTTGGTACCTGGCCGAAGGGCCTGCCACTCATGGGTCGGATGAAACACCTCCAGGACCCTGGGGTCCAGCTCCTCCTCTGCTGTAGTTTCCTTTCTCTCTCTTTCTTCGGTGCTGCTCTTCTCTGGGTTGGTCAGTGCAAATTCCTTCAGAGAAAAGAAAACACAGGGCATGACCCACCTCAGCTGGTTACCAGGCAAGCAGAAAGAAAATGGCCTGGGGCAGTACACTCTTCTCCTCTATGCCCTTCCTGCCCTCCCCAACCCTGTTTGGACCTTTCACAAGGTTAGCCTCAGAACCAGTACGAGTGAGGTGATATGGATATATGAACACAGCATGTGTTTTGTGTATATGGCACTTCTGTAAAAGCATTAAAAAAAGGTCCAGAAAGCTCCATACTATCTTGAGGGGGTTAAGAGAACATACTGGGTAGAGGGGTTGATAAAAGGAGACAATAAGAGCCTTTTACTTTTCACTTGATAAGTTACCATACTGTTTGATGTTTAAAACTCATACGCATTACTCTTAGAATAAAAAACTAAAGGTATTTACAAAAAAAAAAAAAATGAATAGTAGAGTAAGGCCTCAAACGGTCCAGAGATGTACAAAAGCTAGCCGCTAAGGCCCAATTAATTCCTAAGCAGCCCAGCAGGGCACAGGTAGTGCCTGACAATTCCCCAGGGTTCCTAAGGGGCATAAATGACCTCCTGAAGCATTCCAATTCACGGTGGAAGCGGTACAAGTGGGAAGGTGGGAAGGTGCAAGTCCAGTAGGCTGAGGTAAGAAGATGCCCAGATTAGAAACATCTTCCTAAAACCTGTTTCCTTCTACCCCATGGAGATCATGGAGGATTGATGAGATGGTGTCTGTAGAGCATTCTGAGCTCAGGAGACAGCGATGTAATATAAATACAAAAGTATTATTCCTTTTTCTCCTTCCCAGCCTCCCATTCTTCCTGTCCCATTTTTAAACCTGTACTTATACAAAAGCAGTAAGGCCTCAGGAAATTGGAACCAGAGAGTTCCAGAGATCTGGGCAATTACATTTGAGAGGGCAAAGAAGAACCCACACTAGCACACCGGGAGGTCATTTCAGACCTTCCATCACTTTTCCTCCACCTCCTAGTTCTTCCCCTAATAATATTAAGTATATTTCATGGATTCCTCCTATGAACCCAAATCTGTGCTAGGTACTTTACACAGATCCCAGTTTGGTCTCCCAAACAATTTTAATCCTGCATGGGAGGACTGAATGATGAATCTCTTTCAAGCAGTCCACCAGCTCCAGACAGGTATCCCCGCCAGAAGAAAGGTTAAGGTGTTGATGATGACAATATAAAGTGCCTCCAAGGATTTTTACATTTCAACCAGAAATAAAAGCATGAAATTTAGATTGCAGAACTTCAGATCTTGTTAAGAATCAGTAAGGAAAGTATCTTCAGCAAGAAGGGGTCCTCAAATCACGTCACAAGTAATAAGAGGCACTGACCACAGTATCATGATTAAAAACTTAAACTCTGCTTCAGAAAACCCAAAGTTCAAATCCAAGTTTCTTTTGACTCCAGGAAAGTTACTTAACTTTTTAAGTCACATTTGTAAAGGAGAAATAACATCTCACTCATACATTAGAGGAGGTATTACCTTGTAAATCACTAGCCTTGGCTACATGGTAGCCATTACACTTATTACTTGTAAGGGCAGGTCAGATGAGTCTATGCTGTGACATCCGATAGTGACTATACAATATGGCATCATTCAGGAAGGTCAGGTTTGGTCTGTGGTCACCTATGCAGCCTGACCCCTCAAACTCATTCAACCCTTTCAACCTGAAATCTGCACAAATCTGAGCACAGAAGAAAACTAGAACAGAAGAGTAGAAGTACTTGTGAGACTACAGAGAAGACAGACTGGCAGGAGGTACCCTACATTCTGAGGGCATGGATATCAAACTCCCAGAAACCAAGTTTCTTGTGAGCAAGTACTGTGTCAGGCTCTTTCACCACTGTATACAAACTAAGCTCTGGGCTAAGCATGGGGTAATCACTCAACAAAGGAATGAAAAAATGCCTTCCTCTGACAGGCAGGTATGTCATGGATGTCTTAGACTGAGGCATGCCCAAAGTAGATGAGTCGGCTGGAAGCCAAGCACTAGTCTTCTACAGCAAAACAAAGACCACAGTGTCCACTCAGTACCCAGAGCCTAGCCATGCTGATCAGCCTCTGCCAGAAGCACCATACACTGGACCACAGGACTAAGAGACTGTTAATAAGATTTACCTCAGAGGCACGTGGGTTAAATGCCTCCAGGGGCCAGGCAAGGATGGATGTAAATGAATGCTGTGTGCCAGTTGTAAAAACAACCGGGAGTGGTAGGACTGTGAAAAGTGTGCCTTGACTAAGAAACACAGCTGCCATTCAGTTGGTCACCACTGCCACGAAGGCATTCAACTTGAAGAGAAAACAGAAATCCAGATTTTTATGTGAAATTTTCTTATTTTCAGAACTCTAAGAAGGCCAAACTAAACATCTCTGAGCTTTACGTTACAACTCTTGCTTTAGTGCATCTATCAGCCAGGCCTGGCAGGTGCAGATATAAGCAAGCAACCAAATCCTTATCATCAAGAGAAGTGGAAACAGGCAAGTGTAATGGTTATGATGAAAATATGTCAGAAAGCCCTTCAAAATCTAGGCAATGCTAGTTTTCATTCTGTTGAGTAGGGACTGAGAAAGCCTCTTTTTCTAGATCTTTAATGAGATTAATAGAGTAGTTCAAGAAGGATTAGAACAAGACATGAACCACTGAGACACAGGCTTCATGCCCTAGGAAAGCCAAACATTTTTTGCATCAACCCCATCACTGCTCACAATGTTTCTTGAGCTTCCTCTTGTAATCATCTTTGAACTAGATTTTAAGCTACACACACACAAACACACACACACACACACAGTGCCATTATTTTACAGTACATCTGTTTTTAGAGAAGATGACAGAAATTTGGTGCTCCTCTGTCTGATTAGCTCACCCTGTTCCCCAGATCTGGCTCTAAATGACTTTGGCAAGCACTGAGGGAGGCTCAGTCATACAAACACACCACAAGCTACATAGTCACTTCAAATGTGGAACTCCAGGAAAGGTTTTGAGGAAAGGCAGCATCATGAAGATGAGGTTGCAAGGATCACAGCAGCAACCATTTATTAAGCTCTTATCCATATGCCAGCATTGGGCTGAAGTGCCTTCCATGTCTCACTACTCATCCAAATTTCATCTGTGAAACACATACTTTTATTCCCATTTTACAGATGAAGATGGACACAAGGCCTGTGCAAAACCAAACTGCTGAGAAAAGCAGAGCAGAGACTTAGGTCCAGGACTGCCTGGTTTCAAAATCCATGCGTGAATTCTGACTCACTCCTATGTCTCTGTTCTTAGTCATATGTTCTCATGGTTATGCCCTGGATGCTGAGGGAAGGAAGCAGGGGGCAATGAGATCACCCTAGCACACTTATCAGCATATCCCCATTCCCAAGGGAAGGCTGTTATGGACAAAGTGAGAAACATAGTCCCAGAGAAAAGGACGACCCTCTCTTTACCCTCGAAGTGTCCTGAACAGGAGAAAAAGACCAAGAGGTGAGGGAAGCCAGCCAGCCCTTGGTCAGCTCTGAAGTAAATCCCTTGCTCTGGTGCCCTCTCAGCTGGTTTCTCAAGCCTCCTGCTGAATACTCAGCACTCTCCTCTCCCTGCCATCATTACTCCAAATACCAATTTCCTCTTAAATGGCAAGAAATCTCAGCTAAGGTGTTAGCTGACAACAGCTTATGTCATACTTCCTTACACTTATATCTAAATAAGAGATTCTTAAAGACCAAAGCCTTCAAGATTCAAAAGAATGAATGAATCTCTGATAGCAGGTGGATAGACGCTGTGACAGAGACAGACTGACAGGGCAATACTTTGGGATAGGAGTCTGGCTGACAGAGCCCTAAATTAAACCATGGAAGCAGCCACCTCTACTAAAAATAACAGCTGACATTTATTGACCATCCATTGACCATACTGAAACAGCCCCAATGCTGGGTGCTTTATATACATATAATCACACTTAATATACACTAAAACGTTAAGAGGGAGGTACCAATCCTGTTTTACAGATGAGGAAACAAAACTCAGAACTGGTTAAACAGCCAAAGTAGGAGGCAAAAGGAAGTTTACCGAGGGTATGTGCTCCTTCCACTGGGTTCCACCACGTTCCTTATCATCCACCATTTTTTTGAAGGCTAGTATACAACACAACCCCATTTCTTCGGCATTTACACAGCTCCTGAGATGTGGCATCCCAAGGTGGCGCCACAGCAGGAGCCAACAAGGGAGGTTGGCTCCAGACCATACCCTGATAAACACAGTCACCCTTTCCTGGGGACCACTAACCTGTACAAATGCCCTTGGTGAGGACAATTCCAGGTCATCAGGAGCATTTGCCTGGACTCTAGGCTCTGAAGAAAGGATCATAACCACCCCCACTTGTTGTGAAGGTGGCTGGCTGCATAATTTGGATTTTAAGTGCCATCAGGGCAGTGATTTTTATGGTATGAGAGAAAAGATGCTTCAACTCCTACTTGTACTTAGCACATGATGAAAGATTATGACAAATGGATACAGCTTAGGAACAGACATAAGGATAAAAGCAGCTTCTGCTGATGAAAGTCAGTATTAACATTTTTCTGAGACTAGACTCAATAGAGCTAATATAAATGGGCCAGAATAATTATGGCTCTGAAAGCTCATCTATCTGGCTGGATTATTATCCAAAAGGGAATTTACTAATACACAGTCCATAAGTAAATTCATCAGCATGCTTTTGTTAATTGTGTATCTGCTAAAGCTCATGATGGGGAGCACACAGATCCTCATGAGCTGCAGGTTGAAGGGAACATGGCCCTGATCTCCAGAGACACTTGGGTGCTTTTCTTTGCTAGGTTATGCCAGAGACAGCCCCAACCTCATGCTGTGGCCAGTTCTACCCTCGGGGACCAGTGGGATTCCATTTTTATTATCCTCGAAGAGGAGACCAAAAAAACTCCAGCAGTAACACAATCTTAGTCAAAGAACATTAAAAGCTCAAAAGGATTCATGACTCCTAACTGTACATTCTCTCCTGCTATACAAAATGGGGGAGAAAGGCAGAGAGAAAACAAATGACTTCAGAGAGAAGGTGGAAGCTTGCCATGAGCCAGAGGTGAACCTCAGCTGAGCTGAACTGTTATTAAATTCACGACAATTGTCATTTGCACTTCAAGGCCCTCAAGCTCCAAAGCCTCTAGCACTTTACCTAACATTTAAGTGGGAACCCTGAGGTTGGGGAAGGTGGCCAAGGGTGGCGAAACTATCAGAGAGCAGACATTCAGGGCATCTAAAGGGAAAAAGAGAGGGCATTGGGAGTTCGTCAAGGGCAGACTGTTGCTGGAGCAGGCCAGGGAAATGGGGCCAGGACACCCTGCGAGTAAGCCAAGCTCAGGGCCTTCTGGGGCACTCCGTCCCTGCCTTTGGCAATGACATAAACCCTGAGCAGTAAGGCCTGGGTTGATCAAGAGGAGCCTGGAAAGAACATGTAGAAAAAGACAGAGGAAAAGAGGATACAGAGATACAGACTGAGAAATCACACCAAAGTGGGGAGTAAAGGAAGAAGCAGTCTGCAGTTCATAGAGTTGTTGAGGGGATTAAATAAGAATATATACAAAACTGTAGAATAGATAAACAAGACTATACTGTATAGCACAGGGAAATATATACAAGATCTTATGGTAGCTCACAGCGAAAAAAAAATGTGACAATGAATATACGTATGTTCATGTATAACTGAAAAATTGTGCTCTACACTGGAATTTGACACAACATTGTAAAATGACTATTACTCAATAAAAAATGTTAAAAAAAGAATATATATATAAAACACTTAGTATAATACTGGGTAAATGGCAAGATTATAATTAACAACACCAATATTATTATATGACTACCATCATCATCTTTCCCCAAACGGAAACTATGTCCTGAGCTTTAAAAAGAGGCCAGAGGACTAAGGGATGGGAGGAAGAAGTAAACTTACTCCGTGACCCAGCACTGGTTACATTCTTGTAAAAAAAAATAAAAGCTCACCCTGCTCCCACAGCAGCCATGGTGACACAGAGGCTTTCCTGGATCCAACAGAGATCCCTCTACTTACAGTAAGATACTTACCGAGTTCTGATGACTGAGGCAGAAGGTGAAGCAGGACGCCATCAATATGCCGAGCAGCATGCCCAGGGTAGCCATCCTAAACAGGAGCATGCCCTGGCCAGGCAAGGTTAGAGGCCTGAGGAATGTAAACACAGAAAACAGAAGGTCAACAGGAAGGTGGTGCCTGACACCCCATCCAGCATAGTGATTCCCATGATGTCATTTATTTGACAGATTCAGACAATGTGAGACATTTTCTGCACACAGGTCTTCTACCAGAGGTAGAACTGAAGATAGAGGTCAAAGTGAAGTAAGCCTCTATCTCCTATATGGGGAGAGATGCTTTGGTTGGAACTGTACAGACAACTAGGACTCTTGCATGCGCTATAAAAGCCCTGGTCCCTTTCTTCTTCTTTACATACCTGTATCAGGTTGCACAGGGTGGTACTGGCTGTAGTGAGGAAAGAAGGAAACTAACCAAATGACTTGTGTGTGAACAGACATGGGCCCAAATCCACATAAACCTTTAAAACCATTCACTTCTAAATCATATTCACTGTTATACCTGAAGATAGATGCCATCAGCACCCCCTAAAACAGCAAAGTTTCAAAAATTTTTTTCCAAAAGAAATAAAAGCAAGAATAAACAATTGGGACCTAATTAAACTTACAAGCTTCTGCACAGCAAAGGAAACCAGAAGTAAAACAAAACGAAAACCTACGGAATGGAAGAAAATTTTTGCAAATGAAACCGACAAAGGCTTGATCACCAGAATACATAAGCAGCTCACATGACTCAGTAAGAAGAAAATAAACAACCCAATCCAAAAATGGGCAGAAGACCTAAACAAGCAATCCTCCAAAGAAGAAATACAAATGATCAAAAGGCACATGAAAAAATGCTCAGTATCACTAATAATCAGAGAAATGCAAATCAAAACTACAATGAGGTATCACTTCACACCAGTCAGAATGGCCATCATTCAAAAGTCCACAAATGACAAATGCTGGAGAGACTGTGGAGAAAAGGGAACCTTCCTACGCTGCTAGTGGGAATGCAGTTTGGTGCAGCCACTGTGGAAAACAGTATGGAGATTCCTCAAAAGACTAGGAATAGATTTACCGTATGACCCAGGAATCCCGCTCCTGGGCATGTATGCAGAAGGAATCCTACTTCAAAATGACACCTGCACCCCAATGTTCATAGCAGCACTATTTACAATAGCCAAGACATGGAAACAGCCTAAATGTCCATCAACAGGTGACTGGATAAAGAAGATGTGGTATATTTATACAATGGAATACTACTCAGCCATAAAAACTGACAACATAATGCCATTTGCAGCAACATGGATACTCCTGGAGAATGTCATTCTAAGTGAAGTAAGCCAGAAAGAGAAAGAAAAATACCATATGAGATCGCTCATATGTGGAATCTAAAAAAATAAAATAAATAAAAAAATTTAAAAACCAAAGCATAAATACAGAACAGAAATAGACTCATAGACATAGAATACAGACTTGTGGTTGCCAAGGGGGTGGCAGGTGGGAAGAGACAGACTGGGATTTCAAAATTGTAGAATGGATAAACAAGACTATACTGTGTAGCACAGGGAAATATATACAAGATCTTATGGTAGCTCACAGTGAAAAAAAAAATGTGACAATGAATATACGTATGTTCATGTATAACTGAAAAATTGTGCTCTACACTGGAATTTGACACAACATTGTAAAATGATTATAAATCAATAAAAATGTTAAAAAATAAAATAAAACAAAACAGCAAAGTTCAATATTCCCAAGTCACAAAGTTTTTCACATCACTTCTCAGATAGTCAAACAAACCAAAATGCAGGCCTAGTGGCTGCTAAAATTTAAATGACACAAGGATGAAAGGATATCCCATGTTCATGGACTTCAGACTTAATAGTATTAAGAAGACAATACTACCCAGAGCAATAAGCAGATTCAATGCAATTCTTATCGAAATCCCAAAGGTGATTTTTACAGAAATGGAGAAATCCATCCTTAAACACATATGGAATTTCAAGGGACCCCAACAGCCTCAAAAAATACTGAAAAAGAAGAACAAAGTTGGAGGACTCACACTTTCTGATTTCAAAACTTACTACAAAGCTTACAGTAATCAAAACACTGGTACTGGCATAAGGACAGACACTGAGAGCCCAGATATAATTACATATATATGATCAATTGATTTTCAACAATGGTGCCAAGACAATTCAATAAACTGTTCGGGAACAACTGGATATCCACATGCAAAAGAATGAAGTGGACCCTTCCCTTACACCGTATACAAAAATTAACTCAAAATGGATCAAAGATCTAAATTTAAGAGTTAAAATTCTTAGGGAAAATCTTCATAACCTTAGATCTGGCAATAGTTTCTTAAATATGATACCCAAACCACAGGTGATAAAAGAAAAAATAGATAAACTGAAGTTCTTTAAAATTAAGAATGTTTTGTGCCTCAAAGGACATTATTAAGTGAAAAGACAACTAACAAAATTAGAAAAGTATCTGCAAATCACCTATCAGATAAGGGTTTAGTATTCAGAATACATAAACAACTTCTACAACTCAACAACAAAAAAGCAAGCAACCCAAATAAAAAATGGGCAAAGGACTTGAACAGACATTTCTCCAAAGAAGATATACATATGCCAATAGGGATGTGAAAGAATTCTCAACATTATTAAAGAAATGTAAATCAAAGCCACAATGAGACACCATTTTATATCCACTACTATGGCTGTAATTAAAAAAAAAAACAGAAAATAACAAACGTTAACAAGGATGTGAAGAAACTGAAACCCTCCTACATTGCTGGTGGGAATATAAAGTGGTGCAGCTGCTGCAGAACAGGTTGGCAGCTCCTCAAAAAGTTAAATATAGAATTACCATATGCATGATCCAGCAATTCCACCCCTAGGTTTATATTCTTCTCAAAAGTTCTGAAAACAGTGACTCAAAGAGACACTTCCATGTGAATGTTCATTATTCACATGGAATATCATTATTCACAACAACCAAAAAAGTAGAAACAACTCAAGTATTCATCAAAAGATGGATTTTTTTTCAAATGTGGTGTATACTTATAATGGAATATTATTCAGCCACAAAAAGAATGGAATTCTGATACATGTTTCAACATGAATGAACCTTGAAAACATTATGCCAAGTGAAATAAACTAGACACAAAAAAACAGACATTGTATGATTCTACTTAAGTGAAATATCTAGAATGGGAAATTGGAATAGTGAATAAATTTTGGTCAGTAAACTAGAGTGGAAGTCAAAAGAACTGAATCCAAACTGGCAAATTTTCCAGAAAAGGCAGAAAGAAAAATAAAATAAAGTAAAACAAAGTCAAACAACCACCACTTAGAAAAATTCAGAACATGTCAGTATCAGCCCAGACCCTTATAAAAGGTTTGTGTGTTTATCACTCAGCCCCAATACACCTCATTAGGCAGTTTACTCAATAGAGTCTTAACTGAATTAATTGTGGGGGAATGTATCTGAAGAGTATAGTGTTTTTTACCTTTTCTCTTTTTCATTCCTGCCACACTCCTCCATGCTTCATCTCAATAAATTGGTCCTCTGGCATGATTACAGTGGAACCCAATATCAGAAGTTATTACCCCGTGCCCAGACTATGCCTTCTCAGGGGCAGATGAAAACTTTCCCTAAGGACATCTGGAGCCATGAAGGAAAACAGCCCTGCTGGACCGGCACTGTGCTAAAAAAGCACAGCCAAATGGAAAGCAAAGGCTTGGGAGCTAAAAATAGCTGCTATACTCACCCAGCAGCAAAAGCCTTTGCTTTCTGCCAGTTTCTCCCCCCGCACCCCCCCCCCTTTTTGTAGACAAAATGGAACGGCTGAGTGCCACATGAGCTTTCCCCAGCAACCTGGCTCCCTGGGGCACCAATCACACTGAAAGACATGGAATGAGTTCAAAGCACAGCACTAAGTTCTGGATAGATGCCTGGCCCTGCCTGGGTGTGCAGGGTTCTGGGGATGCCAGGCTAGATGAGGATGAACAGAGGAAGAGACTGCCACATCAGGAGTAAGAAGGCTAGAAAGGCCGAGGGAGATGGGTCCCAAGAGGACACAGACCTGGAGCTTCCTGCATTCTTTGCTGTGGGGAAAGGGGGAATAAAAAATGGAAGGGGAGACTCACAGCAGTATCAAGACAGCATAAAATAAGAGAGAAAAAGATTATCCCCAAAGCTACAGATTTCCCTTCCCCTACATGAGACTGTTCATGCGTATACGCATATACACATACAGAGTTAGACACTCCCTTCTTACAGCCAGGGATAAACAATGGAACTGATATGGGGGAAAAGACGAGGAAGTAGAGATAAACGAGAATGAAATCAAGAGCAAAGATGACAAATGAGCAGGAGGAGGAGGCCCACAAGAGACTGAGGAAGAAGAGGCTGGGGACAGTTGATACACAAACAACAGCTTACCCACCTCCTGGAGTGGGAAGGGGAGTGGAAGGAAGGCAGGGTAGCAGTGTACAAGAGAAACGGCAGCTCCCACAGGGTTCTCAGCTGCCTCGATCTCTTGCACACACACTAATACCCTCAGAGCATTTTCTGCCAATACTAAGGATGAGAGATTGATTCACAAATAGATCCTTCATCTCCCTGCAATAATTCCACATGGACTGCACATCTGACCTATTCATTGCCTCCACATATTTTTCCATGAAACATAGAGAAAGAGAACGTGGTTGGGGTGGTGGGGGCGATAGGAGGGATGCCTGGGGAAAGGCTTAGGAGAAGCGAGGCTGGGAGAAAGGTGTGAGACAGTTTCCCAGGGTTTACAAGGCATCCAGAGATCAACTGCATACACTGCAGGACACAGGCATGGGTAATGGTGTCCTCTGTCCTCTTAAGGCCTGGCCAGCAACTGTCACCTGGGCCTTACCCTTATTCAAGAAGTGGCAGGTGGAAAGTGAGCAAGCAAGTTTTCCCTGGGCTTTATGCTGAAGCAGGGGGAGAGGAGGAAAGAGGGAAAGGGAAAGTGGCACAAAGCTTTGTTCTGCCAGGATGGCTTGCCATCACAAGAAAGGACCTAGGCAGCAGCAGCAGCAAAAGAAAACCTCAGACCCTGACAAAAGTAAAGTCAAAGTCATGGCATCCCACTGAGGTACAGTTTGGCACAGCTGGCCTGACGTTAGTGTCCTCCTCAAACTACTTGCCAACTACTAACCCTGACTCATCTGATCACCTACCTGTGGACACCCTGTGTAACAAACTTCCCCATCACCCTTGGTTTCAATGGAGGACAGACAACATCTTTACATTTTTGACCTTCTTCTGACTTACACCACCACCACTCAGTCCAGGAAAGGGAAATACATTTCAGTGTTCCACCATAACTCTGTCCTTAAAAGTATCCTTGGGCTTTGGGACAAAAGAGGTAATAAGGTACTTGAGATGCCCATTTTTCTATCAAAACTGGCAATTTGTAGCCTGTACTTCTACTTATAGGTTGGATGTTCTCAGCAATCTGTATCGCCAGCTTACTTCAACCCAGAGCAGATGCCTGAGGTGGGAGGAGGCCCTTGGACTCACTAGCTAGGCCCCCCTGGTGCCTCATATCCTCCTCTCAATTCAGATGGACTGGAGGAGGGGACTGGGTCCTATAAGCAAGACCTCTTTCTGTAACTTTTATCTTCTCTCAGACAGGAAAACAAAAGGACAGCATGGAGATGGCAGGAAGCCAACAGAGGAAGGAGGGGTAGGACTGCTGGACATAGCTGGCAGGCCCCATGGACAGTGGCTGCTCTCCAGTCTCAGGGCCACAGCACAGGGAGAACAGGTAAAGGTCACAAGTGTCCTGGGCAGGTAGAGCCACCTCAGCAGCCTGCCTGGGTACACTTGGAACTCCATCTTATAAAATGTTCATGTTCTTAACCTACAGTGTTATGTCTAAGTATTTATTTCCCCAAACCTTCCAGAAAAAGTGAAAGGGTAAGATTTTCTACTTCCATCTTATAAGAAGGAAACTGGAGCAAAGAAATTAAAAACATTAGGTTGAACGTGTAGTACACGGATTTAGAGTCAAACAGATCTAAGGCCAAGTCTTGGATCTGCCAATTCCTAGCTATGTGATCTTGGACACAATACTTCACTATTCCTCAGTTTCTTCATCTATAAAATGGGCATAATAAGAGTTTCTACCTCAGATTGTTGGGGAGAATTAAATAAAACAATATGTGGAGGGGAAAAAAAGTGAGGAAAGTGCCAGGTATAAGCACTTGGCAGCTAGTTATCACACCATCATTACAGCAGAGATGAAGACTTGACCCTAAACCAACAGGCATTCAGAGCCAGGCCAGCACCCTAGAACCAATATCCAAAGCTCCTGCCTCCTGCAGGATCTATATACCCTGAAGCTAACCCGACATCTCAAATTTTAGGACCACAGCGTTTTGTTGGGTATCTACTCTCAGGAGGTGAAGGAAATAGATATGAGAGAAGGATCCCCCACAGCTGAAAATGGAGATACCCCAGACAGTTTTCTGCTGAGCCTGAGGCAGACCCAGCCCATTCAGTGCTTTTCCTAGCACATTAGTGTCCAGAGAGCCAGGCCACCATCATGGAGAATAGCTGTAAAACAATCTTCTGCTTTACAAACTGAAGGTTAAAGAATGGGCTCTTCCCACAAACACAAATTCATACTATTTATGGGCTACACAAACTGATATACACACACAAGCACACACACACGTCACTCACCTCTACACAAACAGAAGCTCACTGCCTAATTTGAGCAGACAAATATGAAGCTGAAGAAACAATGCAAAAATGACACTGAAAGGACAGCCCTGACATGGGAGAACAATGTACAAAGGATTAGGAAGAGAAATCGATTTTTAAAGAATAATTTGAAGGACAAGAAAAGTAAGTTTGGAGTAGTCAGGAAAAGACATAAATTAAACAGAAAGTCAGGAGGTAGACAGCAATTAAATGAAAAGAGGCTTTGAACAGCAAAAGAAATGTGGCTTCTAATCTGTCTAACCCCTAACTGGCTGAGGCTGGACTTGGAACATCCTTAAGCCACTGACCATTTGTGTAATGGGGACAGTATATATCCCAAATACTGAAGTCATGCCTAGGGCCAAGCAAACAGGGAATGCTCTCAACAGGCTCCCTAAAAGGGAAAGTGATTAGAGGAGGCTATTGGAGGATACAAAGTTCACAACAGACACAAGCCTCTGCCTGACCAGAGAGCTACAGAGCCAAAATCAGCTTGTACAGCCTTCAAGGAAGAGCCCAAATGAGGCCTTTCCAGTGGCAGCCCAGAGACAGGTGCTGGCCCTGCCAGAGAGCCATGGAGCCAAGAAGGGCTCCAAGGACCCAGCTGGAACTGGAGCTCTGGAAGGAGGGCAACATAGGTGGAATGAAATAGGAAGGGGGCCCTGCTGTCCCCTTCTCAACATTCTGTACTTCAAAATGACCAATCTTATCTCTATCTGAGTAAAGAAAACAGATCTTCAAGAAGGTAGTAAGTATATTAGCAAAACTGCAATCCCAGAGACAAAAGATAGTGGCTCCATCTAAAAGAAATCCAGTGACAAGTAGAGTGACTGGATAAAAGGGAGCCCAGTCTTTAACATATATAGAAAATAATCTTATGGTTACCAAAGAGGAATGGAGGCAGTGGGTAGAGATAAATCAGGAGTTTTGGGGTATATACACTACTATACATAAGATATATAAACAAGAAGCTACTGTGTAGCACAGGGAACTATACTCAATATCTTATAATAACCTATAATGGAAAAGAATCTGAAAAAGAATACACACACACCCACACACACAACTGAATCACTCTACTGTACACCTGAAACACTACATTGTAAATCAACTATACTTCAAGGAAAAAAAATTTTTTTTAAAGGGAACCCAGTCTGGACCTCTCCAGAACTATCCTCCTCAGCCACAGCCTTCAAAGAATCCGAAGGCTGGAAAAAGGCTTAAGACTCAATCTTCATTTAGACTGCTGCAGATCCAGAAGACACAGTAGGCATTCAATATTTACACACAGAATAACCAGAGTTCAATGTCTGTAGGCATGGGCTTGTCAGTGGACTCAGGAAGGCTCTAGCAATTTCATGCCTGTTGAAGACAAAGAGGTAGAGAGGACTAGGGCAGGGCAAGAATGTTCGTGCTCTTACCCAGAGATGACAACAAAAGCAACAATCGAGTCCCTGTATTAAGGAGAAACCTTAAAGACAAAGGAACAATGGGCCAAGAAGAGTTTAAGCCATGGCTAGAAGTTAGGACAACAAAGAGGAGCGAGCTAGGGAATCAGATAAAGAGCATTAAGAATAGTATAGAATTACACAGGTCAAGAGAGGAGAGAATCCTGAGACTATCAAGTTGTGGGCAACAGTGTCAAGAGATCAGTGAGAATGAGGATGAGAAAAGCCACTGGATTTGGCAATGAGGCAGCCAGAGAACCCTTCAAAAGCAGGCACAAGTGTGAAGAAATAGAGACACAACTTCGAAAGGTTGAGAAGATTCACTGAAGTTTGGAGATTTGGGGTCACTTCTCCAAATCCAATTTTTCCAACATTTTTACTAAAGTCATAATGATAATACAGAAAAAGACTGATTCCAGTGGTCCCATAGAGAGATTTTCCCATGTCATACACTAGATTCCCATGACGGCATAGAGCTACGTTCAATATGTATGTCCTCAGGATAATGATGGGCACAGTAACACCAGTAGAGGGAGGAGGCAGTGAGGCAAACTCTCCAAGAACAAACTTCCATCAAACACTACTTCACCTTCTCTGAGTTCTCAGCCATGCCTCAGACTGCTCAGAAGCTTCAGTCTTTACACTCTGTAGAGCTGTCATAATCATAACTGTAGCACTTGGACTGAGGGATAAAGAGAAATACCCCTGTGACACTCACTCCCCAGTATTCAAATGCAATATTTGCACAGCGCAGAGGAAAATAAATTTGGTCTAATAATAATTATAGTCAACATTTATAGGGCACTTTCTGTGTTCCAAGCAAAGTTCTAAGCTTATTTTCTCTTCACAACAACCCTCTGATGGGGTTCTAACATGCTGCTCATTTTAAGCATGAGGGTTAAAATTCAGAGAGGTTAAATAATTTGCCCACAGCGAGAGAGTGGGAGAGTCAGGAATCAAAACTAGTTGGGCCCCAGCACCTATGCTCTTCCCACAGATCATGCTGCCTTTCCATGGACTATGAAATCAGCCATTCATTTTATTTGTTCTGCAACACTGTGAATAAAAATGCACACATTTTGGTCAGTAGAGAAATTTTTAAGTGAGCCTACTGGGGCCCTCTTGTGGAAAGACCCACTTCTAATGCACGCATCCAAATTTCTGCACATCATACACAAACACAGGCAAAGACACAGACACATACACACACACATTTTGATTACTTTATGTCCTTGGCACAGCCCCACCCACAGTAGAGGCACAGACATTCAAGAGAAAGAATGCCCTTGACTCATAATGCAACCAGTTCACTGGCACCCTGTGTGACTTGACCTCTGAACCCATAATTCAGGCTTTCCAGCTGTACAAGAAGCAAAAACATTCCTTGCTCCCCTTCACAGAGTCCAGCACCAGGCACTCCCCTCATACGTACCCAACTGTCTGGCAAGAACTCAGCAGTGGGGAGGAGGGAACTATGTTGGGTAAAAGTTGGCCAAGATAATACCTAAGGTCATTTCCAACTAGTCTATGATCCTATTCCCCACCCAGGAAACATACAGGACAGGATTATTTCCACATAACAGATGAAGAAAATGGAGGCCCAAAAGGTGAATGGGGCTTGCCTATGCACATCAGCAAGTAACCAGGTAAATTAGAGAAATACCCTGGACCTGGTCAGTGTACTTTCCATTAGGCCATATATTGCAAGTTCCTAGCAGGGAGTGGCCAAGGAGACCTACTCCTTATACTTGCTCCCTGACTCCACATAAGGTCCTGAGAGTGATCAGTCTGTGTCTGGTGATAGCAGCCAAGCTTATCAGAAGCTCCACTCAACTCCATCTCTACTCCAGTGTAATGAAAAGAATCTGGGCTCTGGATTTCGACCCAGGTCTCCCCAACTGGTTGTGAGACTTTGGACTGCTGCTTAACCTCTCTCCAAGTTTCAATTCCTTCATCTAAAATGGGACTTGACAGTAACTATTTTGTAGGATGGTTGTTAGTATTAAATGAGATGATACTACGCATACAGCACAATGCCTGCCACAAAGCAAGGGCTCAAGAAGCTTGTAGCTCTAACAACTACCGTTAGAGAAAATTTTAAGTAAGGACAGGATAAACATATAAAATTGTTTTCTATTCTGAAAACCAAGTCTCTCCTTGAAACCCAGCTTCCCTGAGCAACCAGTCTGCCCACACACCTGGACCACACTCTAGGTGACTACAAAGGCATTTCCACTGAAACCTTTAAGCAATACTGGCTGGCTCTGTATCAGTCCCCACTGAAGAGTTAACTCAGAACAGCCACTTTAGAGCCTAGCTTCCTGGTGACTCAGGCCTGTTTCCAAATTCCTGCTGCTGCTCTCCTACCTGTAATGGAGAATAGGGAAAGCAGGAGCAATAGGGGCAAATTCAGCACACTTAAACTGCTTGGACTACTCTAGACAGGGTCAGCTGGCATCTAGGGAGTAAGGGCTCCAGGCCCTCTCCTTCCCTCTCCTTCTAAACTAATAACTAGATTTCCTGACAATAAGCATTATGGGCTTTCTTTACAGCCTGCTCCCTAACAACACCAAGGACTTTCATACACTCATTTACATACCATAGTCTGGGCCTGGGCAGGGATCAGAGTTTATCTTTCCTTTCCCCTGTCATCTCTCAACTTCCAGAGGTCAGGGTCTCATAGTGGGACTATGATAGGGAGGAAGGTATGACTTCTAATCCATAGCTCCAAATGGACTATCTGAAAATCAGTAAGCATACCAACCCTTACTCTGTGCCAGCCACTCTGGCACTTTGGATTATAAGCATTCAGCATTCATACTTTAGGAACAGATACCTCAGATCCCCTGAGCACACTGGGAATCATACTGTAGAACAGAACTTGCAAAAGATACCACCACTGCCCTCAGGTGGCTTACATCCTATTCACAATCAAAAACAGTATGGCTTTCCACATCTGAATCTCTGATAGTATAATTAAAAAGAAAGGCCTCTTAAGGAACACTCCACAAGAAAACAGATACTGTTCTGGGCAACCTGAGACACAAATTACAACTTTGAAATGATGAGATAGGTAACAATTAGGGGGCTTCTTAAACTAATTGAGGAATCCCCAAGAAAGCAGCATTTACTTACAGAAACCCTTAGTGGCAGCTCAAAGACAGGTCACCAAGCACTGAACTCGCCACTACCATGCTGGTTGACTATGTATTCCAGGTAAGTCAGCAACTGAAGCATCATGTTTTATTTTTAACATGACTGAGAGTCCAAGACTATTTATAATCCCAGATCCTTAAAAACTTGAAAGGAGGATGGATTTTAAAATGTACACATTTACATACGTGGGCAGAAACACAAAAATCAGACACTCCTCAACAGAGCTCAAGGAGCCATAACTCACGGCTTTCACAATCCCACTTAACACCCAAAGAAAATCTGGGTGCCTTCTCTGAGAGATGGTGGGAGGCTGGGTGGGTAGCCAAGAAACAAAGAAACCTAAAATCATCACTTGGCAAGACAATTAAGGAGCAGAGGATTTTAAATGCATTGTTTCTGACTCTAAATATGTCTACATTTATTACCAATTTGGGATCAGAAATCACATTTAGTTCTGCCATGACCACACACTAAAAATATTAAGCAGAGTATTGCCTAGGAAACAGCAGTCCTCTCTGCTGCAGCAGCCCCATTTCAGAGCTGACTCTGCCATGGTCCCAGGGCTCCGCATCCTGGGCTTTGCTGAGAGCCTAGTTAGAAGCAGAACTGCCACCGTCCTGCTAGGGCTTCACTTGTATTTTATAAAGCAGCGATAGGAGCCAGGGCTAGAGGCTCAACAACCTCCTCATGCTCTCCAAGGTTGCTGCATGGTCAGTGAAATTCCATTTCATGGGCCTATAACAACCAGAACCCATCAGACTAGGAGCTTCACAAGGGTAGGGACAACTGTCTACCAAATCCACTGCTGTATCCTCACTGCTGAGCATTGTGCCTGGCACTACTGGTTGAATAAAATCAACAATCTAAAAAGGGATCATCAGGAATACACAATGGAAAATAATGTAATTAAAGTAGGTGAAAATATAGACTATGGTTGTACATAAAAACAGGTACACAGAATCCTTTTGGCAGGATTACTCTAGAAGCTGGTTCGAAAAAAATATTGCTACAATTTATGTCAAATAATGTTCTGCCTATTGTTTTCCTCTAGGAGCTTTGTAGTACCCCATCTTACATTTAGGTCTTTAATCCATTTTGAGTTTATTTTTGTATATGGTATTAAAGAATTCTCTAATTTCATTTTTTTATAGGTAGCTGTCCAGTTTTCCCAGCACCACTTACTGAAGAGACTGTCTTTTCTCCATTGCATATTCTTGCCTCCTTTGTCATAGATTAATTGACCATAAGCATGTGGGTTTATTTCTGGACTTTCTATCCTGTTCCATTGATCTATGTGGTTGTTTTTGTGCCAGTACCATACTGTTTTGATTGCTGTAGCTTTGTACTATGGTCTGAAGTCAGGGAGCATGATTCCTCCAGCTCCATTCTTCTTTCTCAAGACTGTTTTGGCTATTCAGGGTCTTTTGTGTTTCCTTATGAATTTAAAAATGTTTTATTCCAGTTCTGTAAAAAAGGCTATTGGTAATTTGATAGGGATTGCACTGAATCTGTATACTCACATATCCTGATTTTAAAACTTTACCACCAAGCTACAATAATCAAAATAGCATGGTACTGATATAAAGATAAACATATACTCTTATATTGATGTAAGAACAAACATACACTTTCATAGCATTACATCAATTGATTTTTTAACAAAGGTACCATTGGCTAAAAATGGATCAAGACCCAAATTTAACAGCTAAAACTAACATTCTTGAAAGAAAGCATAAGGGCAAAATTTCATGACCTTGGATTGGGCAACAGTTTCTTAAATATGACAAAAAGCCCACAGGTGATAAAAGAAAAAATAGATAAACTGGACTGCATCAAAATTTTAAAACTTTTGCACCTCAAGGGACACCCGTAAAGAATGAAAATACAACCAACATAATGGGAGAAAATGTTTGCAAATCACATAAGGGTTTAATATCCACAACGTATGAACTACTTCTAAAACTCAGCAACAAAAAGACAAGCAACCCAATTTCAAAATGGGCAAAGATCTTGAATAGCTATTTCTTCAAATAAGATATACAAATAGCCAATAAGTATATGAAATGACTCTCAGTATCATTAGTCATTATGGAAATGCAAATCAAAGCCACAGTGAGATACTATTTGGCACCTATTAGGATGGCCATGTTTTTTAATTGAAAGTTAAGTGTTGGCAAAGATATGGAAAACTGGTACAATACAGTGAGAATATAAATGGTGTAGCCACCATGGGAAAGTTCAACAATTCTTCAAAAACCTAAACATAAAATTATCATATGACCCAGCAATTCCACTCCCATAACCCAAATATCTGAAAACAGTGACTCAAGCCGACACTAGCATGCGAATGTTGATAGTAGCCAAAAAAGGCGGAAATAATTTAAGTATCCATCAATAGATAAATAAAATTTTTAAATAGATTTTTATATGGTATATTTCCATACAGTGACATATTATTCAGTCATAAAAGGAACTGAAGTTCTGATGCATTCTGCAACATAAATGAACCTTGAAAACATTATAAAATAATGTAAATTTTCTGGCTAAGTAAAATGAGCCAGACACAAAAGGACAAATATTGTATAATTCCACTTATATGAAATATCTAGAATAGGCAAATTCATAGAGATGAAAGTAGATTACAGGTCACCAGTGGCTGCGGGGAGTGGGTAGGTATGGGAAGTTTCTGTTTGAGGAAATAAAGTTTTAGAAGTAGACAGTGGTAATGGTTGC
The DNA here is from genome assembly GCF_048773025.1 of Camelus bactrianus. Taxonomy (NCBI): domain Eukaryota; kingdom Metazoa; phylum Chordata; class Mammalia; order Artiodactyla; family Camelidae; genus Camelus; species Camelus bactrianus. Next base: position 98,914,549 of record NC_133541.1, read on the forward strand.
AAAACATTATGAATGTAATTAAAGCCACTGAATTGTACACCTAAAATGGTTAAAATGGCAAATTTTTTTTGCTATATATATTTTACCTCTCTAAAATAGAATATAAGATTACCCATGAGTTGTTAATTGCTGAAACTGGATAATGGGCACATGGGTACATCATTATATTTTTCTCTCTTCTAAAACTTTAAGAAATAAAAAATGTTTCCTGGTTTGTTTTTTGGTTTTTTTTTGCCAGATATTCTTGGTTAAGGTAAAGAAGTATCTTTCTATTTCTAAATAGCTAAAAGGTTTTTTATCATGAATGGTGTTAAATTTTATCACATTTTCTCAATAAGATGATCATACAGTTTTCCCACTAATCTACTAAAGTAGAAAATTTTATGTGTAGATTTTCCAATATGAAACCACCCTTGCATTTCTTGGGTAAGTCCAACTTGGTCAGATGATCATTTTTATATTCTGCTGGGTTTGATTTGCTGTGTTTTGTCGGTCCTCCATACACTACTGTAATTCTCTCTGCAGCTATCATTAGAGCCACCAAACTATACTGTAAACTCACTAAGGGAAAGACTCTTTCCCTCATCCACTGTTCCATCTCTAGCTGTGTCTAGGACACAGTAGACACTCAATAAATGTATGGCTGATAAATAGGTGAATGAATGCGGTGGCTGGAGAGATGAAGAGGTGAACAGATGAACACTTTAATCCAAAACAATAACACACTGGAAAGTGTGGAGAGCAGATTTTTCAGGTGAGGAGACCTTCTGAGGGCTCACCAACCACTCCATAGAGGTACCTTCTCTGTCTATGGGCAACTCAGCTTGTCTGCAGCTCTGTTAACTGAACCCCAGCCAGAGACTCTCATTTCCCCTCTTCCCCACATTACCCAATCAGTAACTTCCACACTTCAGTGTCTGCTTTCACACAACAGGATGCAGCCCTCATAGAAGCATATCCCAAAGCTGAGATCCTGTGCTGGGATTAAGGAGGAATGTGGCATTAGTTTCAAATTTAAACTACTCCCAACCTTAGAGTTTATTCCCAACAATCAAAATGGCCTCATCCCCAGCCCTGATTGGCACAGCAAGAGTCCATCCCATTAACAATTCACTGCATCAGCAGTACAGAGGAGAGCAATCAGCAAGGGAAACAGCTGAATTATTTCAACAGCTGTAAATTATGTGTTATCTCTTCCCCTCCTCCTCCAAGTCCATGATGAACTGTGCCCCACACCTCCACACTGAACTTGGGTTTGTCAAGTATCTATGCCAACTGCAGAAACCAAACTTGAGTTCAAGAAGCAATATTAAAAAAGCACTAATTAACTGATATTTAGGTAACTGTTTAATGTCAACAAAATCACACTTTAACTTTAAACATCTCCTGGTCTATTAGTTGCTTAATTAAATTCCTTAAGATCCTTGGACACTGGTACAGAGCATACTGCCCTGGGAAGCCATTCCCAGGCCCTGGCCTTCGCAGGCTGTGGAAGAGGAGGGGCCCAAATCCCTGAGGAAGTGCCAGGAGAGCCCAGTTTTCTTCTAGAGTCTCCTAATGAGGTGGTTTCTCTTTACAGCTCTGCTGGTCTCCACAGGGCAGCAAGAACATGACAAACACATTCTGAGCCTGGAAAATCGCCAAGCGAGGCTACAATTTTTTTTTAATATTTCTTTAAAAAAAAAAAAAAGCACACAGAAACCCAAGAGAGATGCTTTTCCCATCTGGTATCTGTTCTTAATAAGACTGGTATATCACGAGACACTGAAGCATGTGTACAAGGGGGATACAACAAGATTCATGACAGCAGGTAGGGTCAGGGGGCTCTGCAAGATGCCACCAACCAAATCCCAGCCTGCCAGGAGTTATCAGCCTGCAACTGACAGGGGTACAGCTCAGCCAACAGCAGCATCCTAAATTGGAGCCTGCATAGGGCTTCTAGGTTCCAGTGAGTGAGCCTGTGATGGGGATGCCAGCAGGACCCCAAGAAGTCTCTCTTGCCACAGCAGGCTCCATGGGGATGACTTGCCAACTAGTCTTCTCACAGCACCAGATTTGCTGAAACAGGGTAACATGCCAGCTACCTGCTCAGGTAAACATATCCTAAAATAATCAGTTTCACAATCGGCCTCCAGGCAGAGCACATTCAGCCGAGGATCAATAAGCATTTGGAGCCCACTTTTTAGGTAGGAGATGCTCTGAACCCAATACTGGGTCATGACTAAGACAGTATCATTTTAAGAACATCAAGGGTGTGAGAGATGCCAAGAGGCCCTCCCTTGTCTCATCCTTATAGCACGGGCCCCACTTCTTCCTAGTTTCCTTACAAAACTATCCCCTCACCTCTCAGTTGGACTTACTTTTTTGTGACTGTCACTCAGAATCTTCCCTACACCTTCTCTTTTGCCTGAAGGGCCTGGCCTGACACAAAGTAGGAAGCAATTCTTTCCAATTATTCCATCCTGACTCCCACTGCTCAGGGATTCCTCTTGTGGCAGCTCTCCTTAAAACAGCCACAGTAGCTCTACACTGGAAATTGACACAACACTGTAAACTGACTATAATTCAGTTAAAAAAAAAAAAAAAAAACCAGCCACTGCAGCCCCTGGTAATGCCAATAGAAAACACTGTACAAGAGACTTGATTAATATTACAGTTTCTCACTCTGAAAGGCAACCACTCCCATCAACAGCCAGGCACAAGCCCCGTCTTCGGAGAACCCAGATGTTTGGGCTGCAGCTCACAAAAACATGCAGAGCATCCACAAAAATACAAGAGCACTATGCCTATCCAGCCCAGATACAGTGCTCACTTACTACCTGCAGTTTCACACCCATGCCAAAGCCATTTCAACCCCAGATGAGCACTTAACAGCCACACCAACCCATAAAAATATTTTTGCAAAGACCATGTTCGCTCTCCCATACAGGAAAGCTATCGAAACAGCAAAAATTTTTTCACTATGAAAAGATGAAGAAACTCTTACTGCCTATTAGGGAATATACATCTAGTTGTTACCACCTCCAATACATCCAACCAGCAGATTATTCATCCTTCAACAACTGTTTATTGAGACCTGCTGCATCCCAGACATGTGCCAGGTGCTGGAGATACAAAGGTTAAGTAAAGGATCCTGTTGTTCAGGAGCTTCCAAATGGGCAATGGAAATGGATAAGTAAATCAGTAGTTACAGTAAGCACTGGGTTGAAAGAACCCTGACAGAGATGGCTAGACAGCTCTGAGGTGGGTAAGAACAGGTATCTTTGTCAGGAGATGGGGGTCAGAGAGGACTTCCTAGAAGAGGAGAAAGAATAAGTCAAACAAAGACAATGAGAAAAGCATCTGAAACAGAGGCAAGACTGCATTTTGAAGGCCTGGAGGCATGAAACTTGGAACATGCATTTAATTCAACATGCTGGGGCAAAGGGCTTATGGGGAATGGCATCATGATATACAAGAACTCACTCTGCCAGACGAGTCAGATGGGTTTCAAACACACAGCTCACTGCACTGTCTTAACAAAGCTCTGGAATCTCCTTTTCAGAACTAACCCATGGTAAAAGGGAGACTACAGACAGGAAATAGAAGCCTGCTAAAAGGGTCACTACTGTTTGTGAATTTTGCCTATGAACTCATTCCTTTGCCTTGCAGTTTAGTGGTTTGTTAACTCCTGCAAATTCTCAACATCTGTTAATAGAGTCAGAACAACAGAATTTGGAGTTGGACTGCATTACCCCTGACAGTAGCCTAAAACCCAAGTGGATAACCTGAACAGGAAAACAGTCTGAGATTCCAGGCACATTCTCCCTGAAGGATATACCTGCTCTACTCTCCTCTGTATGGTTTTCACATTCAACAAGTCCAAAACTAAGCTCATACTCTTCCCTCCACAGTACTGATCCTCCTCTAGTTTTGCCTAGCTTTACTGCACAAGCCAGCAACCCAGGGGCTCCCCTCAATATCTCCCTCTGCTTTCCACCATTTCCCTTCCACCCACTGCCCATCCATTAATTACTGCCAATTTTATCTACTGTCTCCCTTCCTGTTCACCTGCCCAAATTGATAAACCACACTACCACCACCCTTCAGGTGAGGGCAACCCAAGTGGATCATCACAATGAGGAAGCAGACGGCGCATAGCTTTAATTAACCTCTTATTTTCTCAGCCCAGGGTTTCTGGAATAACCCACTCAGTATCCTGAGTTCCTCTGAGAGACCCTCAGTAAAAGCCTCAGATGAAGTACATTACTCAGGGAACCCACTCAACTGCAGTAACAAGCTGGAATGCAGGCTGCATGAGGATTCGGTGTCTTGCTTGAGTCCTGGGAAGATACCAACGCCTTGGGAGCCCAGAGCCCAAAGCCAGCCTCTGACTATGGGAATCAAATTCCAGGCAATGCAAACTTGCCCCTCTCCAAAGCCCCATCCTTCACAGCCTGTGGAGACATACTGTGGGGATCATCACTGAGCTGAAGAGGCTTCATCCCTACTCCCTCTGCCACAAGGGATGCCATTTCCTTCCAACAAAACAGGTAGAAGAGAGCAATTTGGGGGAGGATGGTATCGGTGCTGACAGTAGCTTAGAAATCAATTTCCCAAAATAAAGGATAAAATGTACTGAAGAGGAGGGGGAGATCTGGCCATGGTGCTTAGCCTCAACTCACTGGAAACTTCTCTTCATCCCATCCCTTACCACTGGCCCTCCCACCAGCCCAGAAGCAATAAATGTTGAATGAATGAACAAATGAATGAAGAAATGAACAAATAATCAGACTGAGAGGCTGGAGGCAAGAGGCAACAGGAGACAAAGAGGGCCCTGCTCAAAACCATCCTTCCATTCAGATGTCTCCAGGCACCTACTACATACTTTGTACTTGTGCAAGGTGCTGGGAACACAAAGGCTGCACAAACTATGAAAGAGAAGACCGGCAGAGAAAAAAGCACTCTCCTTCATCTGCCTGGGATGGCATATTTCCAAACACTACTTTAATAGCACCTCCTGTTTCCCTGACATTAAAGCCATGCCTAACAGCATACATGCGAATAAAAACTTCACTTTTTATTGTATCCAGTACTTTGGGGCCTTGTGGTTTCTTTTCCTAGGAAAAACACATCATTCATCTCCTTGATTAAAAATTGATTTAATTTGGCTTTCATCAGGTAGGTACAAGGGGAAAACATAGATTCACAGAGATAACTTGCCCGGCAACAGGGCTGTGATGAGCTCTGGTGACTGCACAGTTGGATCCCAACCCACCACCAACGAAAGAAAATTAAAAAGCTCACAACATGGAGCTTAAGCTCCAGCCAAAAGGAATTATCTTCCAACAAGCGTCTCTGTCGGATTTCTGGTTAATGTAAAAATTTTTCAAAAGGAAAGCAAAGGAAACCCCAAGGATATTTAACATATAACTTTGAATTTCTATATTTTTCAAATTCCCTTGAAGGGAGAAAAGGCAAAGAGGTCTTTATTTCTCAATCCTACTTTTCAAAACTTTTCCCATTGATTTGACATTGTCATAAAAATTTTCAATTTGTAGAGAGCACAAAGCAGAGGAAGGTACAGTGGCTGAGGAATTTTAAGCTGCTGTGAAGGAGCTCTGAGGTGAGGGCAGGAAAGCTGCAAAAGAGTTGGGAGCTACAGTCCTGAACACCACATGCTCAGCAACACAGCCTGGGCCCCGTGTCTGAGTTCAAACACCAAGGACTCAGGTGTAGGGTAGGCCACACTCTCTACCGCACTTCAGGCTCTTGCACGCACTGATTTGGAGTAAGTGGACAGACTTCCCTGCAGTGACAGAGGGTCTTAGGGTAAAAGATCAGCAAACTACAAGTACACACCTTGATTAAATGTTAGCAGGATTATTTTATAGCCAGAGCATGGATTTGATCCTACTCTCCCCTGCTTGAAACCATTCAATGGTTTTCCAGAGCCTCAGGAAAAAGGTCAAATTCCAGAACCAGGCCTTCCACCATCCAGCCCCATCAATGTCTCCAGCTTTCTCTTCCCTCTCCCTGTCTATAGCTGGCCTTATGGATTTTTTTTCCCCAACTCTCAAAGACATCTTATCTCCCACCTCCAGGCATTTGCACATGTCTGCTTAGAACTCTGTTTCCCCTCCTCTTTACCTGGCAAATTCCTACTCATCTTATTAAAGATTTGTTTAAAAGACATCTCATCTAAAAGACACTTCATCCAGGAGGCTTTTGCTGATACACCTCAGAAGACTCAATTAGAACAAATGGGACCTAATGAAACTTACAAGCTTCTGCACAGCAAAGGAAACCAGAAGTAAAACAAGAAGAAAACCTACGGAATGGGAGAAAATTTTTGCAAGTGAAACCGACAAAGGCTTGATCTCCAGAATATATAAGCAGCTCATACGACTCAATAAGAAAAAAATAAACAACCCAATCCAAAAATGGGCAGAAGACCTAAACAAGCAATTCTCCAAGGAAGACATACAAATGATCAAAAAGCACATGAAAAAATGCTCAGTATCACTAATTATCAGAGAAATGCAAATCAAAACTGCAATGATGTATCACCTCACACCAGTCAGAATGGCCGTCATTCAAAAATCCACAAATGAGGAATCTCCACACTGTTTTCCATAGTGGCTGCACCAAACTGCATTCCCACCAGCAGTGTAGGAGGGTTCCCCTTTCTCCACAGCCTCTCCAGCATTTGTCATTTGTGGATTTTTGAATGATGGCCATTCTGACTGGTGTGAAGTGATACCTCATTGTAGTTTTGATTTGCATTTCTCTGATTATTAGTGATACTGAGCATTTTTTCATGTGCTTTTTGATCATTTGTATGTCTTCCTTGGAGAATTGCTTGTTTAGGTCTTCTGCCCATTTTTGGATTGGGTTGTTTATTTTTTTCTTATTGAGTCATATGAGCTGCTTATATATTCTGGAGATCAAGCCTTTGTCGGTTTCACTTGCAAAAATTTTCTCCCATTCCGTAGGTTTTCTTCTTGTTTTACTTCTGGTTTCCTTTGCTGTGCAGAAGCTTGTAAGTTTCATTAGGTCCCATTTGTTTATTCTTGCTTTTATTTCTTCTAGGAGAAAATTTTTGAAATGTATGTCAGATAATGTTTTGCCTATGTTTTCCTCTAGGAGGTTTATTGTATCTTGTCTTATGTTTAAGTCTTTAATCCATTTTGAGTTGATTTTTGTATATGGTGTAAGGGAGTGTTCTAGCTTCATTGTTTTACATGCTGCTGTCCAGTTTTCCCAACACCATTTGCTGAAGAGACTGTCTTTATTCCATTGTATATTCTTGCCTCCTTTGTCAAAGATTAGTTGACCAAAAGTTTGTGGGTTCACTTCTGGGCTCTCTATTCTGTTCCATTGG